>NW_005434617.1:405767-410544 GCF_000315625.1 Guillardia theta CCMP2712
CCGTCGCCTCCTACCTCCAGCGCCTCCTTGCGGTAGGCCGGCTCTTTGCTCAGCCGGATGATGCGTCTGACTCGCATGTCTCCGAGCAGCTCCCCGACGTACCGCGGGTGGAACTGCGCCTCGTCACCTGCTCCCGCCCCGCGCTCTCGCTTCCTCCCGCCTACCACGCGCACGAAGCCCTCGTCCCACCAGTCTCGCTCCCCCATGGAGTCCGACGGCGCCTGCGCGTGCGGTCGGCTCAGCGGCGTGTCGGGTCCAGCAGAGCTGGAGCAAGCCCAGGGCACCTTGAGCGCGACCAGCTTGCCCGGCACAACCTGATGAAGCCCGCCGTTGTACGGGTTGTCGTAGTGCTCGTACTCCTGTGCGCCGAGTCGCGTCAGCCGTACGGGCCGACAGCCTGTCTTGGCCTACCTCGAGGTCGAGCTCGCATCCTCCCCTCCGGTCCCAGCTTGATATCCACCCCAGCTCCTATCGCAGCAGCGCTCAGGCCAGCAGCTGGACCCCTCCCCCCCACTGACGTCAGCAGCGTCTGCGTACCTTGGCCCTCCATAGCCCTGCCCACACGTCCTCGATCAGCAGCTCAAACCTGCTCGACCCCGCAGCGACTGAGCCGCCTCATGTCAGCTCCCGCACCCTCCTTGACGGGTCAGCTCGCTCACTGTCGCGGTACGGGGGGAGGCTCCGGAGGGCCCGCCTTGCTTCAGCGCTCATGTCCGGCATCGCGTCCTGGCACCTGCCCTCGAGGATCTGCCACACGACCCCCGACCCTCCCGGTCAGATCTCCTCCCTCCCGCCCCCGAGCTCGCGCCAGGGTGCCGTACCAAGTGAGCCCCGACGAGCATGACAGCGTTGGCGCAAGCTTCTTCCTCGTGCGGACACGTGAGGACGACCGTCTGCTCCAGCAGCTGAGCTCTCGCGATCTCGCTCCCCCACCTCCCTGCGCCTCCTCCTCGCCCTCACCTTGTCCTCGCGGCTTCGCAGCCTTGCCGTGAGGGCCTCCGAGAACCGCATCACCGCGCTGTCCCCGCAGCATGTCAGCCCATGACGGGACGCGGCTGACCCTCCTGCCGCCTGACCTGATGCTGACCGGCTCGAAGTCTCGCCCGTAGGGGAAGTACTCGAGGAAGCGACTCATCTCCATCTCCTCCTGCCTCCTGCACGCGCGTCAGCTCCTCCGACGTCACGGGGCTTGTCTGCTCTCATAGCAAGAGCAAGCGAGCAGCAGCCGGCTGCCCTACCGGGGGTCGAGGCTGGTCTCGTCCGAGCAGCCGGCGGCGAGGGAGATCCTGTCGGCGAGGTCGATACTGCAGTGAGAGAGACCAGGGCCGGAGAGTCAGCTAGACACACGAGCATGGCGACAGAACTGACGCACATGGTGCCGGCGAGCCATGGGAAGTCTTGGGACGCCTCGTCGTGAGGGTGGGTAGTCGAGATACGCATACGGGAGCTTGAGCGAGGAGCGAAGACCGAGGAGCTGGAGGCGGCAGAGGGCTGAGAGGTAGAGGAGGCAGAGGGCAGCGAAGAGCTTGCGTGAGGGGAGGAGAGGGAAGGAGAGTTGGTTATGGCGATGCTTTTGACTGCGGGGGAACGTTGAGGGCGAGAGGGGTAAAAAGAGTCAGACGGGGAAGAGCCATGACCCATGAGGATGAAAGGGATGCAGGTATCGTGCTTCCTCGGTTTTATGACCCATGAGACTGCTTCGTTTGGACTGACCTTAAAGCTTGTCGCGAGCTCTCCGAAGAGCTTGCGTGGGGATAGATGTTCGGGGGGGAGGGGGTATAAAGCCGTAGTGTTTACGATACGTTGCGAGATGAGACGATACGTTGCGAGATGAGACTTTCTCAGAAGGATCCAGGTCTCGTTCCATTGGATCACCACTATTCTATTCGTCGTCAGACCCGATAGACTGGAGGTCTCGTGCTGCTTGGATGGATAGATATTTGACTGGCTCACAAGATGCTTTTGTGTTGGTAGTCGAGATACGCATGCCACAACTCACAAGCAACTTTTTCAAAACTTGCCATATATAACGAAAAGGCTGCGTGATGTCACCCTGTCTTTTGAACATGTCGTGCAAGATTTGAAATTTCTGAAGGATATTTACGAGATGATGCTCCAAACCAAGATACTCCATCCTTCGTGGGTCAGACATACATATGAACGCGATTACAGGGATAGGGGCATAAAGCTCAGGCACGTACGATGCGACGCTAGATGAAGATATAGGTCTTGGCAATTATTCGCTTCAGATCCAATAGACGGATTGTAAGATATGTGAGATATCTGAGGGGGGTCCTCAACCCCGGAGCCTCCGAAACGTCGCGAGGTGAGACTCGTTGAAAAGGATCCAGGTCTCGTGCTCCATCTCCCTACCGCTACCTTTTAAGGTCGATTCACACAGTCCTTCCTTGGTTCCCCGCACGCATGGCTGCTCAATCCGTCGCCTGTTCCTCTCCCTCCCTCTCCCTCCCTCTCAAGCCCAAGAAGCTGCTCCGCCTCTCCCCTGCTCAGCTCCAGTACCTGCAGGCTCATCCTCCCCCGCCCCCTCATCGTCCGCCCGCTGTGCAGGAGGGAGCGTGTCTGCAGAACATCCTGGAAGCGAGGAAGCGGTGGGAGGAGGGCGTGAGCTCGCGGCGATCAAGACCGATGGGACGGGAGGGATCAGCGCGGGACATCACGGAGGCAGCGAGGGAGCTGCTGGGGAAGAGGTCGAGCGGATGCGTCGAGCTTTCGTAGTCTCTGCTTGCACAGATATGTACAACCACCTTCAAGACGCTCGAGTGACTCAGGCTTGTCGCACGTCTCGGAGAAGTCATGTTGGTAAAGTCGTCTCGGACGTCACGAGCAAGTCAAGGTTGTTCCAGACGTCACGAGCAAGTCAAGTCAAAGTCGTCTCAGACTACATGAACAAGCCAAGGTCGACCGCGAGGACGATGTCTCGTTTGAGCACATGCGAGGTTGATAGTCGTTGCAAGGTCAAGGCGAGACCTGTATGATAGCAGATAGATTGAAGGTCTTTGATGTCAAAGGGCTCCAATAAATGATGTGACAGCACGTGATCGATCGGGCGAGGTGTGCCAAGGAAGAAGCGGGTGATCACACAGAGACCTTGCAGAAGCCGTCTGCGTCATGCCACGTCAGAAGAGGTCACGCTCCAGCAGCTCTGAGCTGCTCGTCATCCACATCTTCCGACAGGTACCATGCCAGCCACGCCTCCTCGATCACGATCGGCTCTGCCTTGCGTCTCCTCGCGTACGGCCAGCGCCGAGCGCCTTGCAAGCTATCTTACAGCTCCTTCCTCCCTCGCAGTCGCATGTCCATCTCCCCTGCCTCCCGCCAGCCTTGGAGACTCCCCAGCTGCCGCGCCGCCTCGGGCTGGCTGAGGTGCATGAGAGCGCAGATCCGCTCACGGGTGATGCGCTGGAAGAGAGGGCGACGATCCTGGCCGGGCGGAGGAGAGGAGGAGGCTCGAGGGTAGACGATGCGGACGGTCTGGAGGGGGGGAGGCATGGCGGGACGGAGGAGGCCTTGCGACAAGCTTGAAGGTGTCCGCGTGCCCAGCATAGCTCGAGCTGTTGGATACGCGACTGCAAGACTGCAGACCCACTAGGCAGTAACAAAAACATGACCCCGCCAGCACACCCCAGGCATCACAAAACTCCTACAATGTACTCTCTGATCATCACATCCTCTAACCCACCAGCTACGTCCTCATACATGGCTCCATGTCCTCATCATCCGCCACGCCCTTCCCAGCTCTCTGTCTGGGCCCTCAGCGCAGCCTCGAGCTCCTCCAGTCCCTGCAAACCATGGCCATTATCCTTCACCCTGTCCTCCCTGCCTCCCTGCCTCCCTGCCTCCCTGCCTTGCTTCTTCAGAAAACGTCCGCTGTCACCGGCAGATCCTCCTCCCAGCCCCTCCGTGCACTCACCTCCTGCTGCCGCCCTATCACCGACCCCGGACGTATCAGCCGCATCCATCCGATCGCCTCCCTCGCCCTCATGCCGTAGGTTCGCATCATGTACGCAGCTGCCGTGACCCCCCCTCGCTCGTCAGCTCCTCTCTCCTCCCGCCCCCCTCGCCCGCCTACCTGCCGCGGTCCCCGTCTTCCCCAGCCCGTGCTCGCAGTGCACCGCCCCCGCCCCGTCTGTCCCGTCCACGGCCTCTGCCAGCCGCCTCACCGCCACCGGCGACGGCGCCTCCCAGTCCTCGTCGGCGAGGTCGAGCACCTCGATCCCGCAAGCCTGTCCGCCCCTTCCCCGTCAGCCTCTGCCGAGCCCCTCCGGCTCTCCGTCGCCTCCTACCTCCAGCGCCTCCTTGCGGTAGGCCGGCTCTTTGCTCAGCCGGATGATGCGTCTGACTCGCATGTCTCCGAGCAGCTCCCCGACGTACCGCGGGTGGAACTGCGCCTCGTCACCTGCTCCCGCCCCGCGCTCTCGCTTCCTCCCGCCTACCACGCGCACGAAGCCCTCGTCCCACCAGTCTCGCTCCCCCATGGAGTCCGACGGCGCCTGCGCGTGCGGTCGGCTCAGCGGCGTGTCGGGTCCAGCAGAGCTGGAGCAAGCCCAGGGCACCTTGAGCGCGACCAGCTTGCCCGGCACAACCTGATGAAGCCCGCCGTTGTACGGGTTGTCGTAGTGCTCGTACTCCTGTGCGCCGAGTCGCGTCAGCCGTACGGGCCGACAGCCTGTCTTGGCCTACCTCGAGGTCGAGCTCGCATCCTCCCCTCCGGTCCCAGCTTGATATCCACCCCAGCTCCTATCGCAGCAGCGCTCAG
>NW_005434617.1:410644-452391 GCF_000315625.1 Guillardia theta CCMP2712
CTCACTGACGTCAGCAGCGTCTGCGTACCTTGGCCCTCCATAGCCCTGCCCACACGTCCTCGATCAGCAGCTCAAACCTGCTCGACCCCGCAGCGACTGAGCCGCCTCATGTCAGCTCCCGCACCCTCCTTGACGAGCTCAGCTCGCTCACTGTCGCGGTACGGGGGGAGGCTCCGGAGGGCCCGCCTTGCTTCAGCGCTCATGTCCGGCATCGCGTCCTGGCACCTGCCCTCGAGGATCTGCCACACGACCCCCGACCCTCCCGGTCAGATCTCCTCCCTCCCGCCCCCGAGCTCGCGCCAGGGTGCCGTACCAAGTGAGCCCCGACCAGCATGACAGCGTTGGCGCAAGCTTCTGCCTCGTGCGGACACGTGAGGACGACCGTCTGCTCCAGCAGCTGAGCTCTCGCGATCTCGCACTCCCCACCTCCCTGCGCCTCCTCCGCGCCCTCACCTTGTCCTCGCGGCTTCGCAGCCTTGCCGTGAGGGCCTCCGAGAACCGCATCACCGCGCTGTCCCCGCAGCATGTCAGCCCATGACGGGACGCGGCTGACCCTCCTGCCGCCTGACCTGATGCTGACCGGCCCGAAGTCTCGCCCGTAGGGGAAGTACTCGAGGAAGCGACTCATCTCCATCTCCTCCTGCCTCCTGCACGCGCGTCAGCTCCTCCGACGTCACGGGGCTTGTCTGCTCTCATAGCAAGAGCAAGCGAGCAGCAGCCGGCTGCCCTACCGGGGGTCGAGGCTGGTCTCGTCCGAGCAGCCGGCGGCGAGGGAGATCCTGTCGGCGAGGTCGATACTGCAGTGAGAGAGACCAGGGCCGGAGAGTCAGCTAGACACACGAGCATGGCGACAGGACTGACGCACATGGTGCCGGCGAGCCATGGGAGGTCTTTGGACGCCTCGTCGTGAGGGTGGGTAGTCGAGATACGCATACGGGAGCTTGAGCGAGGAGCGAAGACCGAGGAGCTGGAGGCGGCGGAGGGCTGAGAGGTAGAGGAGGCAGAGGGCAGCGAAGAGCTTGCGTGAGGGGAGGAGAGGGAAGGAGAGTTGGTCATGGCGATGCTTTTGACTGCGGGGGAACGTAGAGGGCGAGAGGGGAAAAAGAAATCGGGGAAGACGATGAAAGAGACCCAGGTCTCGTGGTACTGTGACTTGAGACTGAAAAGAAGCTTTTTCGACTCGTATCCCCGTATGTACTTGAGACTGCTTACATTCGACTGTCTCGATCGGACACCTTAAACCTTGTCGCAAGGCCTCCTCCGTCCCGCCATGCCCCCCCCCCTCCAGACCGTCCGCATCGTCTACCCTCGAGCCTCCTCCTCTTCTCCGCCCGGCCAGGATCGTCGCCCTCTCTTCCAGCGCATCACCCGTGAGCGGATCTGCGCTCTCATGCACCTCAGCCAGCCCGAGGCGGCGCGGCAGCTGGTGAGTCTCCAAGCTGGCGGGAGGCAGGGGAGATGGACGTGCGACTGCGAGGGAGGGAGCGAGGAGCTTGGGATGAGCGTGGGGAGGGAGCGAGAGGCTATCTGCCTACAGACTCCAGCAAGTGCCGTACGCTGACGTGGCTGTGTTTCCTCTCAGGGCCTCTCCGTCTCAGCCCTCAAGAAAGCTTGTAAGGCGCTCGGCGCTGGCCGCTGGCCGTACGCGAGGAGACGCAAGGCAGAGCCGATCGTGATCGAGGAGGCGTGGCTGGCATGGTACCTGTCGGCAGATGTGGATGAGGAGAGGTGTGAAGGCGAAGCGGGCTGGGGTCACGATAAGGGCGAGCAAGCGAGCGACGACGAGGAGCGAGAGGGAGGTCTGGAAGCGATGTGACAGCGTGAGGGTGAGGATAGGAAGAGAAGGGCGTGCAGGTAGATCAAACAATCAATGAAGAGACTTTACCAAGGCCGTCTGCGTCTTTTCTCCCACATGTATACCGTGACAGTGAGCGAGCTGACCCGTCCAGGAGGGCGCGGGATCTGACGTCAGGCGGCTCAGTCGCTGCGGGGTCAAGCAGGTCTGAGCTGCTGATCGAGGACGTGTGGGCAGGGCCGAGATGGGGACCACGGCAGGTAGCGAAGCCCAGCAAAGTCTCTGCATTCATGAGTCATTCTCTACAGCTTTCTTGAGAGGAAAGGGAAGGAAACACAGCCACGTCAGCGTACGGCACTTGCTGGAGTCTGTAGGCAGATAGCCTCTCGCTCCCTCCCCACGCTCATCCCGAGCTCCTCGCTCCCTCCCTCGCAGTCGCACGTCCATCTCCCCTGCCTCCCGCCAGCCTTGGAGACTCACCAGCTGCCGCGCCGCCTCGGGCTGGCTGAGGTGCATGAGAGCGCAGATCCGCTCACGGGTGATGCGCTGGACTCTGATGGCCAGATGCGGGAGCGGGAACGAGGGACCTGTTATGCAGCCTGTCATGGCGATGCCGTGGAATGAGGGGGGATGGGGGCATGAAGCTCGTTCGCTTCAGAATGGTGAGATATCTGGCTGGTGCTCTCTGAGGTCGGCTCAGCGTAAAAGCTCCAGGTTTTTATCAGACTGCACGGAAGGGTGGGGTCCTCAACCCCGGAGCCTCCGAGGCATCGGATGGGTACACGGACTACAGGATCTCACGCCTCTACGGGCCGGTAGGGAGCTGAAGCGCTCGATTATTGAAGCAGGCAGAGGGGAACAAACGAAATATAGATCGTTCGCCTGTCTAGTCGCAGGCGATGGGGAACAAGGCATAGAAATTGCTGTAAAAGTCGTTGTACATCAGATCCGACGAGACTGAGATACATTACTGAATGGCTCACGAGACCTCCGAGGTATTCACCAAACGTCGCGAGGTGAGACTCGTTGAAAAGGATCCAGGTCTCGTGCTCCATCTCCCTACCGCTACCTTGTATAAGGTCGATTCACATAGTCCTTCCTTGGTTCCCCGCACGCATGGCTGCTCAATCCGTCGCCTGTTCCTCTCCCTCCCTCTCCCTCCCTCTCAAGCCCAAGAAGCTGCTCCGCCTCTCCCCTGCTCAGCTCCAGTACCTGCAGGCTCACCCTCCCCCGCCCCCTCATCGTCCGCCCGCTGTGCAGGAGGGAGCGTGTCTGCAGAACATCCTGGAAGCGAGGAAGCGGTGGGAGGAGGGCGTGAGCTCGCGGCGATCAAGACCGATGGGACGGGAGGGATCAGCGCGGGACATCACGGAGGCAGCGAGGGAGCTGCTGGGGAAGAGGTCGAGCGGATGCGTCGAGCTTTCGTAGTCTCTGCTTGGTAAAGTCGTCTCAGACGGCACGAGCAAGTCAAGGTTGTTCCAGACGGCACGAGCAAGTCAAGGTTGTTCCAGACGGCACGAGCAAGTCAAGTCAAAGTCGTCTCAGACTACATGAACAAGCCAAGGTCGACCGCGAGGACGATGTCTCGTTTGAGTGCACGCGAGGTTGATAGTCGTTGCAAGGTCAAGGCGAGACCTGTATGATAGCAGATAGATTGAAGGTCTTTGATGTCAAAGGGCTCAAATAAACGATGTGATAGCACGTGATCGATCGGGCGAGGTGTGCCAAGGAAGAAGCGGGTGATCACACAGAGACCTTGCAGGAGCCGTCTGCGTCATGCCACGTCAGAAGAGGTCACGCTCCAGCAGCTCTGAGCTGCTCGTCATCCACATCTTCCGACAGGTACCATGCCAGCCACGCCTCCTCGATCACGATCGGCTCTGCCTTGCGTCTCCTCGCGTACGGCCAGCGCCGAGCGCCTTACAAGCTTTCTTGAGGGCTGAGACGGAGAGGCCCTGAAGGAAACACAGCCACGTCAGCGTACGGCACTTGCTGGAGTCTGTAGGCAGATAGCCTCTCGCTCCCTCCCCACGCTCATCCCAAGCTCCTCGCTCCCTGGCAGTCGCACGTCCATCTTCCCTGCCTCCTGCCAGCTTTGGAGACTCACCAGCTGCCGCGCCGCCTCGGGCTGGCTGAGGTGCATGAGAGCGCAGATCCTCTCACGGGTGATGCGCTGGAAGAGAGGGCAACGATCCTGGCCGGGCGGAGGAGAGGAGGAGGCTCGAGGGTAGACGATGCGGACGGTCTGGAGGGGGGGGGGCATGGCGGGACGGAGGAGGCCTTGCGACAAGCTTTAAGGTGTCCGCGTGCCCAGCATAGCTCGAGCTGTTGGATACACGACTGCAAGACTGCAGACCCACTAGGCAGTAACAAAAACATGACCCCGCCAGCACACCCCAGGCATCACAAAACTCCTACAATGCACTCTCTGGTCATCACATCCTCTAACCCACCAGCTACGTCCTCATACATGGCTCCATGTCCTCATCATCCGCCACGCCCTTCCCAGCTCTCTGTCTGGGCCCTCAGCGCAGCCTCGAGCTCCTCCAGTCCCTGCAAACCATGGTCATTATTCTCCTCCACCCTGTCCTCCCTGCCTCCCTGCCTCTCTGCCTCCCTGCCTTGCTTCTTCAGAAAACGTCCGCTGTCACCGGCAGATCCTCCTCCCAGCCCCTCCGTGCACTCACCTCCTGCTGCCGCCCTATCACCGACCCCGGACGTATCAGCCGCATCCATCCGATCGCCTCCCTCGCCCTCATGCCGTAGGTTCGCATCATGTACGCAGCTGCCGTGACCCCCCCTCGCTCGTCAGCTCCTCTCTCCTCCCGCCCCCCTCGCCCGCCTACCTGCCGCGGTCCCCGTCTTCCCCAGCCCGTGCTCGCAGTGCACCGCCCCCGCCCCGTCTGTCCCGTCCACGGCCTCTGCCAGCCGCCTCACCGCCACCGGCGACGGCGCCTCCCAGTCCTCGTCGGCGAGGTCGAGCACCTCGATCCCGCAAGCCTGTCCGCCCCTTCCCCGTCAGCCTCTGCCGAGCCCCTCCGGCTCTCCGTCGCCTCCTACCTCCAGCGCCTCCTTGCGGTAGGCCGGCTCTTTGCTCAGCCGGATGATGCGTCTGACTCGCATGTCTCCGAGCAGCTCCCCGACGTACCGCGGGTGGAACTGCGCCTCGTCACCTGCTCCCGCCCCGCGCTCTCGCTTCCTCCCGCCTACCACGCGCACGAAGCCCTCGTCCCACCAGTCTCGCCCCCCCATGGAGTCCGACGGCGCCTGCGCGTGCGGTCGGCTCAGCGGCGTGTCGGGTCCAGCAGAGCTGGAGCAAGCCCAGGGCACCTTGAGCGCGACCAGCTTGCCCGGCACAACCTGATGAAGCCCGCCGTTGTACGGGTTGTCGTAGTGCTCGTACTCCTGTGCGCCGAGTCGCGTCAGCCGTACGGGCCGACAGCCTGTCTTGGCCTACCTCGAGGTCGAGCTCGCATCCTCCCCTCCGATCCCAGCTTGATATCCACCCCAGCTCCTATCGCAGCAGCGCTCAGGCCAGCGGCTGACTGCCCCCCCCCCCCTCCTCCAACTGACGTCAGCAGCGTCTGCGTACCTTGGCCCTCCATAGCCCTGCCCACACGTCCTCGATCAGCAGCTCAAACCTGCTCGACCCCGCAGCGACTGAGCCGCCTCATGTCAGCTCCCGCACCCTCCTTGACGAGCTCAGCTCGCTCACTGTCGCGGTACGGGGGGAGGCTCCGGAGGGCCCGCCTTGCTTCAGCGCTCATGTCCGGCATCGCGTCCTGGCACCTGCCCTCGAGGATCTGCCACACGACCCCCGACCCTCCCGGTCAGATCTCCTCCCTCCCGCCCCCGAGCTCGCGCCAGGGTGCCGTACCAAGTGAGCCCCGACGAGCATGACAGCGTTGGCGCAAGCTTCTGCCTCGTGCGGACACGTGAGGACGACCGTCTGCTCCAGCAGCTGAGCTCTCGCGATCTCGCTCTCCCTACCTCCCTGCGCCTCCTCCGCGCCCTCACCTTGTCCTCGCGGCTTCGCAGCCTTGCCGTGAGGGCCTCCGAGAACCGCATCACAGCGCTGTCCCCACAGCATGTCAGCCCATGACGGGACGCGGCTGACCCTCCTGCCGCCTGACCTGATGCTGACCGGCCCGAAGTCTCGCCCGTAGGGGAAGTACTCGAGGAAGCGACTCATCTCCATCTCCTCCTGCCTCCTGCACGCGCGTCAGCTCCTCCGACGTCACGGGGCTTGTCTGCTCTCATAGCAAGAGCAAGCGAGCAGCAGCCGGCTGCCCTACCGGGGGTCGAGGCTGGTCTCGTCCGAGCAGCCGGCGGCGAGGGAGATCCTGTCGGCGAGGTCGATACTGCAGTGAGAGAGACCAGGGCCGGAGAGTCAGCTAGACACACGAGCATGGCGACAGGACTGACGCACATGGTGCCGGCGAGCCATGGGAAGTCTTGGGACGCCTCGTCGAGAGGGTGGGTAGTCGAGATACGCATACGGGAGCTTGAGCGAGGAGCGAAGACCGAGGAGCTGGAGGCGGCGGAGGGCTGAGAGGTAGAGGAGGCAGAGGGCAGCGAAGAGCTTGCGTGAGGGGAGGAGAGGGAAGGAGAGTTGGTCATGGCGATGCTTTTGACTGCGGGGGAACGTAGAGGGCGAGAGGGGCAAAAAGAAATCGGGGAAGACGATGAAAGAGACCCAGGTCTCGTGGTACCTCGACTTGAGACTGAAAAGAAGCTTTTTCGACTCATATCCCCGTATGTACTTGAGACTGCTTCGTTTCGACTGTCTCGATCGGACACCTTAAAGCTTGTCGCAAGCCCTCCTCCGTCCCGCCATGCCTCCCCCCCTCCAGACCGTCCGCATCGTCTACCCTCGAGCCTCCTCCTCTTCTCTGCCCGGCCAGGCTCGTCGCCCTCTCTTCCAGCGCATCACCCGTGAGCGGATCTGCGCTCTCATGCACCTCAGCCAGCCCGAGGCGGCGCGGCAGCTGGTGAGTCTCCAGGCTGGCGGGAGGCAGGGGAGATGGACGTGCGACTGCGAGGCCGTACGCTGACGTGGCTGTGTTTCCCTCAGGGCCTCTCCGTCTCAGCCCTCAAGAAAGCTTGTAAGGCGCTCGGCGCTGGCCGCTGGCCGTACGCGAGGAGACGCAAGGCAGAGCCGATCGTGATCGAGGAGGCGTGGCTGGCATGGTACCTGTCGGCAGATGTGGATGAGGAGAGGTGTGAAGGCGAAGCGGGCTGGGGTCACGATAAGGGCGAGCAAGCGAGCGACGAGGAGGAGAGAGAGGGAGGTCTGGAAGCGATGTGACAGCGTGAGGGTGAGGATAGGAAGAGAAGGGCGTGCAGGTAGATCAAACAATCAATGAAGAGACTTTACCAAGGCCGTCTGCGTCTTTTCTCCCACATGTATACCGTGACAGTGAGCGAGCTGACCCGTCAAGGAGGGCGCGGGAGCTGACGTCAGGCGGCTCAGTCGCTGCGGGGTCAAGCAGGTCTGAGCTGCTGATCGAGGACGTGTGGGCAGGGCCGAGTAAGACGGCAAAGCCCAGCAAATTCTCTGCATTCATGAGTCATTCTCTACAGCTTTCTTGAGAGGAAAGGGAAGGAAACACAGCCACGTCAGCGTACGGCACTTGCTGGAGTCTGTAGGCAGATAGCCTCTCGCTCCCTCCCCACGCTCATCCCAAGCTCCTCGCTCCCTCCCTCGCAGTCGCACGTCCATCTCCCCTGCCTCCCGCCAGCCTTGGAGACTCCCCAGCTGCCGCGCCGCCTCGGGCTGGCTGAGGTGCATGAGAGCGCAGATCCGCTCACGGGTGATGCGCTGGACTCTGATGGCCAGATGCGGGAGCGAGAACGAGGGACCTGTCATGCTGCCTGTCATCTGCCTGTCATGGCGATGCCGTGGAATGAGGGGGGATGGGGGCATGAAGCTCGTTCGCTTCAGAATTGTGAGATATCTGGCTGGTGCTCTCTGAGGTCGGCTCAGCGTAAAAGCTCCAGGTTTTTATCAGACTGCACGGAAGGGTGGGGTCCTCAACCCCGGAGCCTCCGAGGCATCGGATGGGTACACGGACTACAGGATCTCACGCCTCTACGGGCCGGTAGGGAGCTGAAGCGCTCGATTATTGAAGCAGGCAGAGGGGAACAAACGAGATAGAGATCGTTCGCCTTTCTAGTCGCAGGCGATGGGGAATAAGGCATAGAAATTGCTGTAAAAGTCGTTGTATATCAGATCCGACGAGACTGAGATACATTACAGTGAATGGCTCACGAGACCTCCGAGGCATTCACCAAACGTCGCGAGGTGAGACTCGTTGAAAAGGATCCAGGTCTCGTGCTCCATCTCCCTACCGCTACCTTTTAAGGTCGATTCACACAGTCCTTCCTTGGTTCCCCGCACGCATGGCTGCTCAATCCGTCGCCTGTTCCTCTCCCTCCCTCTCCCTCCCTCTCAAGCCCAAGAAGCTGCTCCGCCTCTCCCCTGCTCAGCTCCAGTACCTGCAGGCTCATCCTCCCCCGCCCCCTCATCGTCCGCCCGCTGTGCAGGAGGGAGCGTGTCTGCAGAACATCCTGGAAGCGAGGAAGCGGTGGGAGGAGGGCGTGAGCTCGCGGCGATCAAGACCGATGGGACGGGAGGGATCAGCGCGGGACATCACGGAGGCAGCGAGGGAGCTGCTGGGAAAGAGGTCGAGCGGATGCGTCGAGCTTTCGTAGTCTCTGCTTGCACAGATATGTACAACCACCTTCAAGACGCTCGAGTGACTCAGGCTTGTCGCACGTCTCGGAGAAGTCATGTTGGTAAAGTCGTCTCGGACGTCACGAGCAAGTCAAGGTTGTTCCAGACGTCACGAGCAAGTCAAGTCAAAGTCGTCTCAGACTACATGAACAAGCCAAGGTCGACCGCGAGGACGACGTCTCGTTTGAGTGCATGCGAGGTTGATAGTCGTTGCAAGGTCAAGGCGAGACCTGTATGATAGCAGATAGATTGAAGGTCTTTGATGTCAAAGGGCTCCAATAAACGATGTGATAACACGTGATGTCTCGGCTCACATTGCCAAGCTCCAGCAGCAAGTGACCAATCTCCGTCAAAGCGTCAGCGAATCGATCACTGATTATACTCTTCGACGCCATGTTATGTTAACGAACTTCTACTCTACAAATCTGAGGCTGTCGTATTTCAAGAGCACAATCTTCTTCAACTATTTGCCAATGGTTTTCATGACCCTGATCTCCGACTTGTCATGGTCCCCATTGCGCACATGCATCCTCCTACCGCTGCCACGATGTCACGTTTAGTACAGAAAGCTTTCGCCTTCGTCAAACCGTCTTCTTCGGTTCCTGCTCCGCAGCCTCTTGTGCCCTTCAACCCTCTCCGTCGACGCCAGGAGCTCAGCCCTCCCCAGCTCCCGCGCAGTCCTCCGGTTCTCCCCCGAATTATTTCTGCACGTACTGCAAACGTTCTTGTCACACGTTGAAGTAAAGAAAAAGCAAGCTGATCGCAATGCTTCTTCCTCAGTATCACAGCCCAAGCAGCGCAGGAAGACGCCGCGTCAGCTTTTTCGACATGGGATGATTCTGACTGACCTCATCGTTCTTCAGCGAAGTCTTACGACAGATGGAAGTGACATGAACTCATCGACTACTCCAACTCTTTTCAAATCCTACAACACCTACCAAGTGACCAAAATCTCATCATAGCATATCTCGACGGTCTGAACGAGACGTTCAAGAATGATGCGATGTCTCACAGGCTAAACGAAATCCTGACTCAAGATTCACTCTATGACGCACAGAAGCTAAAAATCAAGAAACTGCTCAGGAGCAACAGCTGGTTGGAATCCGGCGGCGGTGGCAAAGAACCCCTACTAGCATGATGGAGCCAATCGACTTCCAAGTGATGAAGAAACACCGTGTCCGGACGGCGAGCAGAAGCTGCATACACTGTCTAGGTCAACAGAATCCTCTGAGAACAATGTACAGCTCTCGCACATGAACAGCGACGCTCAAGGGATTCTATCTCGCTGCAATTTGGACGCTGGAACATCTACCTCAGACCCTTCATCCCACTGCTGAATGATTCAGCCATGATTCATGCAGTGGAAAAAGTAGTAGACAGTTTCATTCACTCATACCCATAACATGATGCAGACTCATACAGGCAAGGCATCAAACGACCTGCGCATCCTTTCGCGCCATCAATCTCGCGGCTCTATTCTTGTGGTCTGCATTTCATCCCAACAACGTGAGCGTAGACCTCATGTAGCTGCAGGTCCACCCGTACTTTGCAAGCGCGACCACCTGGTAGTGATGATGCCTGAAGTCCACGGGGTTTGAGGCCTTGAGGCACTTCGAGCATCCCCACGGGCGTTGCTTTGGACCTACACCAGAGATACCGGAACATGCTGAAGAAGACGTCGATGGCCTGCATCTTGACTACATCGGAAAGGCGATAATCCCTC
Source organism: Guillardia theta CCMP2712 (assembly GCF_000315625.1). Classification (NCBI taxonomy): domain Eukaryota; class Cryptophyceae; order Pyrenomonadales; family Geminigeraceae; genus Guillardia; species Guillardia theta. The sequence goes on from NW_005434617.1 coordinate 420,899, forward strand.
TCGCAGTCGCTCATCACCACCTCCCTGGCATGACGTCATCCACGGATTCATTCAGCTCCCCCAAGGAGTAGCTCGCGAAGAAACCAAACCTGGGCCAGCGGACAGCAATTTCCAGCACAGCTCGGTCACCCCAGGGTTGTCACCAGGTTGTCCACGGCCTCATTCAAGTGGATCTGCAGGTTGGTGACGGCATGGTCGATGGGCTGCGTCGTCGGTGATGACCAGGGCCCTGCAGTTGGGCACGATGTCCTGCACCCTCGGCTTGTCGACGTCACGGAGAAGTCATGTTGGTGTGATACGCTACTGTCGTGTGGAGATCAGACTAAACAAGCAAGTCAAGTCAAGTTCGTCTCAGACTACATTAACGAGCCATAGTCGTCTCAGACGTCACGATCAAGTCAAGTTCGTCTCAGACGTCACGATCAAGTCAAGTTCGTCTCAGACGTCACGAGCAAGTCATGGTCATCCAAGGACCAGGAGCATAAGGCCGATGTCTCGTTTGAATACCTGCGATGTTGATAGCCGTTGAATGAAGGTCAAGGCGAGACCTGTATGAGTTAGTCATGTAGTCTTTTGATGGGATTTGAATGAAAGGAGCGAGACTGGGACACACTACTGGAGGTACGTGAGGTACGTGAGGTACTCGAGGAAGGAGACTCGTCTCTCTCCTCCTCCTCCTGCTCTCTGCGGGCGAACACCCTAGATTAGAGCAACTCCACGGGTCCCAAAGTTCAAAGTCAGTACGAGGACAATCAGGAGAGTCGAGGAGGCTTGACCCTGACACTGTCGCACTGGCCAAACGGCGAGAAGAGAAAAGACAGCGAGAACCAAACCCAATCCTGCCAACTGCTGTCCCCCAAACTTAACTGATACCTTCATATACTTAACAGCTACTAGCTAAAAGGACCTTCTCCAGGCCAGGATGGGAGGAGGGAGAAGTGAAAACAAGTAGACAGACGCTGATGGGAGAATGGACGAGGGATCAGAGCTGACAAGAGAAGGAAGACAAGACCACAGACCAGGAGTGACATGAAACATCTGTAGGTGTTGTACATGTTGACATTTGTGGAATGTCGAGAAGAGGGATTTGTACATTAGATCATTTGTTGCATGAAGAAGATTGGGGATAGAGAAAACAACTCGAAGGTCAGGATGCTTGTAGCAATCGAGAAGCAAAGTCCTAGCCTCAATCTGACTCTCCTTGTTTCGCTCAAATACTCCTCACATCAGACATGGCGCTTCGATCTGAAGAGGACCTGGCACCGTTGCTGTTCCCAGACGTTCTCTTCAACCCTCAAGCCACTGAAGGGCAAGGTGAGGAACAATCTTGCAGAGAGAATCGTCTGTGACGGCCACCACCAACCTCAGAGGAGCAGGCGAACGAACCAGAGGAATCACAAGATAGCGATGTCCCGCCTGCTCCAGACGTGTCAGACGCGAGCGGAGACAGCTCAAGCTTAGCATCGAATGTTGATCGCTCGACTGAGACGGCAACACATCAGCAGCTGTTGAGCCCAGCAGAATTTCAGCAAGACAACGAGGCAATGTCAAAGATATCTTGGAAGCCCTCGCTTAACGATGGTTTTCCTGACTTCGAGCACGGGCCCCGCAAGTTTGACCGCAGCTTGTGCTGTGACGTTCTCTCGGACGTGCCCGCGACCTTCTATGATCACTGGAGTGGTCTTAACTTCAGCAGAGAGGCAGCTCGCACACTGAGAAGATACGGACAGAACATGTAAGGAGGCGCGGTTATGTCAGCATGACAAGTGACGGAAGTGAAATGTAGGGGATATTTTTCGTATGAAATGTCAGAACCAAAGAAGTTTGTGAGGTGTAAGCTTCTGAGAGGAAGCGAGTATGTGACTAGTTCGATTAAGATTCTTTGACAAGCTTGAGTGGAACTGCGTTGGTTTGATGATACAGACGACAGAGGACGACGAGCTGGTCAGCCAAGATCCTTTTTTGATTTTCTTCTCATCGACTAGGCAAGGTCATCGCCGATGTTGTTGCAGGTGGCCCAGCATGTCAGTCAGGCCTAGCGGTGCGTGGGGCTGACAGGCAAGAGGAGGAGGTGACAGGAGCGACAGGCAGGAGACGTGCTGGTCTCTGTCGATCGGACCAGCGCAACATCGCTTGACAAAGTTTGCGCTGCCTTGAGTGGGCCGGCTGGCAACGAGGTGACTTGCTCTGCTTCTCAGCTCGCATTCACGCTCCTCGTTCCCAGGTGGAGCTCGTGGTGCGACGAGGAGGCGCGAGGCTCGGGCCCTTGGGTGACTCGCGACTTTCTGTCGCTCCTTCTCACCTGCCGGCAGCGGTCAAGAGAGTTCGATGCGACCGAGCCGTCGCCTCTCGTCGCGTGTCCTCGGTGAAGCCTCGCCACGTCGCCTCAGTCGTAACGTCGCAGCAGAGCTACGAGGACGTTCCCTTCTACATCTCCCAGCAGGACCAGGACAGCGCCGTGCATGAGGCCAGGGCGCGCGTGCAGATGATCCGTGAGGGACGTGGGGCCGTGCGGCTGCTGCTGACGAGCGACGGCAGGAGATCGAGTGTATGCGGCAGCACGACAGAAGATGCGAGGAAGGTATCAGTCGCCTGATGATGATCCATGCCCGGGTCCTTGCATGATCAGCTGATCCCTTGCCTGCAGGCGTTCGCCGACTACTCACACCCTCACCAACTTACCAGCTGCCTTGACTGACGAAGTTGGGACCTGCGTCTGACTCCACTAAGTTGAGCGCCTCATCAGCCATGTTAGTAAACCGGTGACCTCAAACCATCATTATTAACTAGTGAGCATTCCGTCGGTCCGATGGCCGCCGCATGGCGGCCGCCGCGGCCGCTGTCGCGGCCCGATCACCGTGCACTGGCCGGGCACTACCGTCGCCTCCGGTCACGGTAACCCCGGACCGTGGCACAGCGGCCTGGGCTAGCACGGCCGCGTCATGCCCTGCGGCCCCACGGTGACTCCGGGACCGTAGTGACAGAGTACGGCCCACGCCGGTAGGCGCTGGCCGGGCCGTCTGAGCCCCCGGGGCCGCCGCCCGCCGGGAGCGGCGCGGCTGCCCCGGCTGACTCGGGGGCCGCTCAGCGGGCTGAGGGCCGCCCTCAGTTCCGAAGTTCCGAGTGACTGATTGCCGAACCCGGAGTCGGTGGGGCTCACGATGGAGGCTGGAGTTGGCAGGCCGCTGACGGTCGGCCGGTCTCTGTCCGACCGTCACGGCGGTCCGATCTGATCTGCACTGCGGCAAGAACGCCAGTCGGCCCCACCGGGACGGCCCAGTTCGATCGGACAGCCGGGTGACCGGGCCGCGCGATCCGGCGCCGGTCAGAGTCGAGTCCGCCGGACTCCCCGCCTCAGTCAGGCCCTGATCCGGGCCTGGCGTCGGACTGCCAGGGTCACGGTCCGAATCACTGAAGCGGCAGACGGTCCGGGTGGCCGCAAGCCTGAACTTGGAAGGGTTGAATCAGTGCGGATCATGCCCGGCGATTGCAGCTGCTGTTGTAGGCGATGAGCGTTACAATTGCGACGGTTAAAAATCCTCCGGCGGAAGCGCGTGATGGCGCCACAGGGCGAGCGATTGAAGGGGAGGAGAAGAGGGAGAAGAATGACGAAGGAGAGCGACAGGGAGACAAGGACATGAAGATGCTAGATGAGTATGACCAACTATGTAGATGACAGGACAAGTGCAGACAGTGCAGGGACGTCAGTTGTGTTGTTAGCTTGTTCCCCTAATTCCTTGTTTACAATCACCTTGTCTTGAATATTGTTGGTATTTTATGCTCTTTGTCACAACCTTCAACAAACATTTAGAAGAATGTCTTGAATGCCTCCCAACGTTTTTCAAACTGCTGCCGTTGTTTGCTCCTCGCCCCTTCTCTCGCTGAGCTGGACCCTTGCGAAGCATGTACCCCTGCTCAGTTTTCCTTGGCCATGAACACTCGACGAGCAGCTAAATGTCATGACAGGGATCGTTCACGTTGTCGGACTGAAAGAAGAATCATCAAACACCCTCGGCATTCATGGTGTGACGATGTATCAGGATGCCATGCGTTCTCTGAACTCCCCCTGCAGCTCTTCTACTCTGTTTTCAAGCGATTGATAGGGAAGGAAATCGTTGTAGAGCTCAAGAACGACCTGGCGCTCAAGGGAACCCTACACTCAGTTGACCAGGTTGAGACTTGCAAGGGAGAGGGAGGAGGAGGAGGAGGAGGAGGAGGAGGAGGAGAAGGAGAAGGGAGTGTGTTTGTGACGGGGGGTGAAGAGGAGGAAGAGGAGTAGGATGACGTGGTTGTTGCAGTACCTCAACTTTAAGCTGCTGGACGTGCAAGTCATCGACGAGGAGCGCTTTCCTCACATGGTTCGCTCCTCGTCCTCTAGGGCTCGAAAGGTTCTCATCCCCGTGTCTCAGGCATCAGTCAAGAACTGCTTCATCCGAGGGTCTGTCGTGCGCTACGTTCAGATCCCCCCTGGTGAGCGAAGAGGGACTGGAGGGGAGGGGAGGGGGAGGGAGGTGAAAGGAGAGGAGTTCTGACCTAAGAGTGTTACAGGTGAACTCGATCCCGAGGTCTTGCAAGACTCAACAAGAACAGAAGTGGCCAAGGAGCATGCGAGCCGGTGAAGAGGAGGATGAGGATGAGGAGGGGAAGGAGAGAGGGTTAATGTGAGCTGTGTCTTTGATTAAACTTGAACCTCGATGTGTTTATTCGCATCGCATCTCAGGATTGATTTATTCATAATACATTTCAATATGAAAATGCATCTCAGGATTGATTTATTCATAATACATTTCAATATTAAATTCATCTTATGATCTTCTGTGTTACATGTCAACGCCTCTAAGGCTCCTGGTACATCTCATGCCGTATCTGATGTGCTCGCATCTGCCAGCTCGTCACATCACAACGACGTGGAAAGGGAAGCGCTCACAATGATCTCATTTCGCTTCTCCTGCATCAGCCTCAAGATGTCTTCCTGTCTCCTCCACATCCCTGCCACTTTTCTCAGTCCTCGTCTGCCAGCTCGCAGACAGCAAGTAAGGTCCTCACCTTGTATCCCAGCATGACTCTCGTCAATGTGTTCTGGCCACCAACGTCAACAACGAGGCCTCGACGCACAAGAGCCGCAAACCTCGACCGCCTTCTGAGTGTGACAAGTCGTTTCTGTGAGTTCCGTTCAGTCGCGCGTCCTCTCGGTGGGATGACGTGGCACCATTCTCAGCATGAACCTGCTGCGTCTCAGCCTCACCCTCCCCACGTTCATCGATCATCCTACCGCCCCCTCGTTTAGGTCGAGGTCACTGATCTCCAGGCGGTCAACAACAGTGTTGTTCTGTGCCAGTCACATTTAGTTTGCTTCCATCGGCCACGAGCGATCAGCATTACCCGCAGCACATGGTCCTCCACAGCGATGGTCTTCGCCACGTGCAACTGCACACTAAGTCGATATCCAGCGAGAGCCCAGCCAGACGCTCTACCTCATCGCCGTTGACAGCCATCGCCTCCTTCCTCTCCTGGTTCACTTCATCCGAAAGCGCATCATCCAGCTGATCGTTCCGTCACAAACTCACGGCCAGCCCACGGAAATTTCATAGTCGTACCGAGTCGTATTGCGGCGCCTGATCTCTAACAACATGCGCTCTCCTGTAGGTAGTATCAGATGGAGCATAGTTCCAGGCCCGAGTCATCACCCGTTTGCGACGTGCTTCACTTTACCATTCTGAGTCTCATCGAGAGCGTACTTGGGTTCCTGCACATGAGTATCTTAAGGATTCGACAAGGTGCTGGAGTGCCTTGCCACCTGGGAAAGAACATCCGCGCCGTTATGCACATGATTCTGATGGTTCTCTCCGTCTTCCATCCCTTCAGCCCCTGGGGGAACAACCATCGCGTCCACTTCTTCTGGAGCATCAGGAGTCGTGCAGTCTGAGAATATTTCGTTTCCAGCCTCACTGTATTGCCTCCCATCCACGTCATCCGTCCGCTGAGAGCTTCGTCCTCGCGCTGACGCTCTTCCTCGTCTTGTAGGTGGCCGCACCCCTCTCGCTTCATCAATCTTGGGCAGGAACTGATCACTCCCGCTGCCGGCTGTAGCCTGATCAGCGTTGTCGTCCTCGTTCGAGACCTCGGGGACCTGAGCCAAGTCTGTCATGTGGCTTCTTTCATCGTCGCCGAGCTGAGGGGCCTCGCCCACAAGGTTGTCTCCGCCGGTCAGTCCCATGTAGTTATTCTGACTGCGAACGTACATCCCGCGCCCCCGTCGCGACTTGGGTCTGGCGCCAGTGGCTTCATCAAACGACACGAAGGAACCAGCTGTGGTATCCGGCTCCTTGTACTCAACCCGTTCCATTGCAGGTTCGTACTTGCCTTTATCTTGGGATCCTCTGCTGTCCTCGTCGTCGCATACCATGGGGGCCTCTTCTGCCATCCTGTGAGCATCCTCCTCGTACTCACGAGACCTGATTCCCCTTCCCCTCCTGCTCTTGGGTCGCAAGCCCATCGCTTCTTCTTTGGCATACAGAGAGTTGCTCATCTGCAAGTCCTGACCCTCCACCTGCTGCTCCACCTCAAGATCCTTCGAGCGTGCACTGGGCTCTTGCGATTCCGCCCATGCTTCCTTGCGGGATTGGTTCAACTGCGATGCTTGTCGCGAGCCAAGTTCTGCCTTTTCTGGGCTCGACTGTGAATCAGCAGGTACGTTGACATTCAATTTCCCCTGCATCTAGATTAATAATCGGAAGCAGCACAAGTCTGGATGAGCTCATACCATGACCAGCCTTGCATCCTTAGCTGAAGGCTTGGGTCCATGCTGTTTGGCATGAGACTTGAGAGCTGCGATGAAGATTTCAGGAGGTCGATCAAGCAGTCATTTCATGACTCATTACATTGAACTCTTGACGAAAGCTCCAAAATTGGCGCGATGTCTCGGGCCATGCGATCCATTTCTCGCAACTTTTGAGTCCAGGTCGGGTTGGGGTTCTGGGCCACAGTGTCTCGAGCAGGTTTGCTCACAGTCTTGGCACTTTTACCGAGAGTCTGTTGCTGAGCTTTTCTCTGCACTCTAGATTCCTGAAAGGATTCCATGTTGGATTTCCCCATCTCGTAGCCTTTGCGTAGCACCTCAATGTCATTCTTCAGCTTGGACAAAGACACAGTAATTCCATCTTGGCTGCGACCTTTCTCAGAAAGCTTTTCTCCCGTTTTCTGAGCATAAAGCCTTCCACTCTTGTTCGGAGCGGTCTTGGGCCTTCCGCCAAAGGATCTCTTTTCTGAATTTTGATTTCGCTTTCTCTGATGGTCTTGCTCTGTAAAGCGTTCTCGAGTATTGCTCAGGTTTTCATCGACGACCGGTGTTTCTTTGATGCAATTGCAATATCTTGGATCGAATTTGCTGGCTAGATTCTCTGCTTCATGGTGCTTCACAGACATATCTGTGCAGGACAGTCATGGTGCAGAACAGGGAAAATCACCGTACACAAGTAGACTAAGGCAGCAGCAATGATAGCAAGAGGAATGTTTCATGTGTAATCCTACCTTGCTTCTTGGCTTGGTCACTGTGAATATCTTGCGAATATGATGCTCTTAGTTGCTCCCTGGAAGTCGTCGCTGCCAAGGACAGGGCGCCGATAGAAAATTCTTCACTGCAAATGGCGTCAGCGGAAAGAAGGGTTCACAAAAGAGAGATCAAGAAACCTGCCCCCCTTGGATTCGCTATTGCCCAGAAGAGGCTTGGAATGAGGTGGCAAACACATGATTCTGATTCGATCCGACGGAGTCAGGTGCGGTTCTGTAAAGCATTTCGTTTCCAAATCATGTTGACCGACATGGATATTGGCATAGCCACGGGAATAACCTCTTCCTCTATCCATATGCCTGTCATTGTCATTGTACTCCTTGACATTCTTATGAAGTTCAGCACGGACAGTTTGAAACATTGAGATCAGCTCCGCCTCCTCGTGATCAGCATCATTCGTTCCTCCAGGCTGACTTGCGTTCAGGTTCTCTGAAGCTTTCCACATTTCTCTTATGGCAGAACTCGAGTCGTCAAACTGCCTTTGCAAACTGGATTGATGGACAGCATATTGTTCATTCAACCATTTCTGAAGATGCTGCTGCTGCGATTCAGCTTGCTGAACCGACTCATGGTCGATTTGAGCCTTTTTGAGAGGGGAGCCCTTGGGATAATTGATGTGACACGATATGTTTGTTTGGAGAGGCGCATCATGGTACACGCCCATAGAAACAGATCCATTCGGACGCACCAACTTGTTCATCAGGTTTGCGAAGGTTTGTCTCAGTATATCTTCGTCGTCGCTCTCCACCAGGGAGCCCTGCAACATAGTCAAAATTGTTGACATCCCTGCAGCAGCGCTGACCGCATCATCATCCAGAATCACTCTGGTATCCATGCTTGCAGGTACTTGAAATCGAGGTTCCTCTGTGCATAAGTTTTGGTCAGGGCTGAGGGGAGGGCGGGGGGTTGCATCAGCATCCGCAGCAGTGCAAACCTTCATCGTCCTTGAGGATCTGAGCGCCATCTCTAAACATTCTATCGAATGGACTGAGGCCAGTGTCGTGAGCAAGGGATGGATCATGGCAGATAACACGACACCTCTTGATGAACAGTTCTCTCCGATCCGGTAGAGGCACTGAAATTGGCCTGAGAATCACGTCAGTCCACTTGCAAGACAAGTGGCAACGTTACTCTTTGTTGGAGCCTCGTAGAAGATTAGAGAATTTCAGAGGAATTGGTGTCACTTTGGAAGACATCTTTGATTTATATTCGGCCTCTCAACTGTAGTTGACAGCCTTCTCTTCACAGATCAACAATAATGCTCATCAGGTTCCCTTGCAATCTGAAGATTCATTATAAGCGGGGTGGGCAGAAATCCAAGGCACTCCTCACCAGCAGACGTCCTCAGATGTAAGTGAGGCTTGATCGAAGACTAGACCAGACGGACGAGACGGAATTGATGAAGTCTATCTTGCCCGGCTCAAGTTCCCTCGCCACAACCCCACTCACTATAAGCAGCTTCACCAGCGCAGGACGGTAAACGATCGTGAGGTCTTCTCTAGCGTGTAGAGATATCACACGGCTTACAATCAGATGGCTTTCAGGTTCAAACAATCTCCTCCTCTGCTCTGCTCTCCTCTCCTCCCTTCTCTCTCCTCTCCTCTCCTCTTCCTTTTTACTCCCTCTGCTACGCTATCCGCCCCTGCCATCCGCCACAAAGGCCCCGCCTTTTGTTCCACCCTACCCTCGTCACAAGTACCCTACCATACTCATTTTCGTTCACCTTATCGATATACCCGTGGTTTTGTCTGGTGATAACCTCTTCAGAACCCTGTTATGGGGACCACAATAAACCCCCTACCCATGGACTATTGTCCCCTACCCCACCATTGAAATCATCCAGCAGTACCCACCCAGAATTGGTACTTCTACAATCACCCCCAGTGCTGGAACTACCCCACGACCTTGCTATACCTACCCCCGATTTGACGACCCCTAGTTGACCCATCCACTTTTTCACCACCCCCTATCAAAAGGAGCACAAGAAAAGAGTACCCCAATATTTCCCACAATTTGACCCCACCTAGCCTAGGTAACCCTTGGACCTACTAGATTCAGCAATACCACCCTCCATGACCCTCTTCAGGAGACTCTCCCACCCACCCCTCGTACCTGCCACCGTTGGGGACGGCCAGAGGATTTACGAACCCTTAGTACAGTGCAAGGTTTTGAATATATATATTTGTACCACTCAATTTTTATAACATATCAATACAAATTTTGAAAAGGATCTAAAACTCTAAAACGAATCCCAGTACTACACGAACAAAAGTCCAATAATATGTTGGGGTGGGGTCCATTGGTGTAATTGACAAGGCAGGGTGATTCTAAGACAAATAAAGGAATGATAAGGGGGGTGGGTTTAAAAAAGAAGGGTGGGGTGATTTCAATCTGTACCATGTATTGAATTTTTACAATATTATTTTTGACAGGGACTACCCCTACCCTCATGTGAGATCAAATGAACAAAATCTTGGGGAAAAGTACCCCAGTTCCTACCACCCCCACCCTCAAAGAGTGATATGCCTCTGAATGTTTCAACGAGCATCGTTCCTGATTCAAACCTTTGATCTAACATTGAATTGATCAACAAAAAGTTTTTGAAATCTCATTGGAGTATTTCGGGATCAACGGTGCCAAACTTGAACGATGGCCCCCTTAAAAGTATTTTTGGGAGCTCTTGGATTCCAGTACAAAGTAAAATTGATTTTTGAAGAACTTTTTCGGGCCGACCGGTGACCGGCTCGGCAGGCCCGCCGGTCACAGTTGGCCCGAGCAATGGCAACTTGCTTGAACTTTCATAGTACTCCGAGTCTTTACTCAAAGTTAAGTTAAAGATCAGCACGAGGACAATCAGGAGAGTCGAGGAGGCTTGACCCTGACACTGTCGCACTGAGTCAAGCCTCCTCTCCTTTAACTTAACTCAGTAACTTCAGCCTGAGTGGCAAGTCATGACCGTGTGGCATGGCGGATCGGATGAATGCCATCCGATGATCCGATGATCCGATGATCGGCAGCCGCACTCAGTGTCGCCGGGCCGCCCGGCGACCGGACCGTTCTGAGTGACAACTTGAGCCTCGGAGGTCGTACGGCATGGCAGCGGCGCTGACCAGGTTGAAGAGACGAGTCACGCTTGCTGGTAAATCTACAGGAAAAGAAGCAAACGAGCTGAGAACTTACTGACCGTCGTGGCCTCATCGACCTGACTCTGAGCTACGGCTAGACTCTGACAGTCGGGGTCCGCCGATTACGGGAGATTGCTGTTGTTGCTGCTCCAAGCCCTCACTCCCACGCAAGCCTCCCCTTGTCCTCTCGCCGGTGTGCAGCAAGCCTTGCAACCCCCTGTCCTGCTGCTTCTGTACCCCTTCTTGCTGCTGCTGCTGCTGCTGCTGCTGCTGCTTCTGTACCGCTTGTTGTTGTTCCTGCTGCTGTACTCCTTGCTGTTCCTGCTGCTGCTGCTGTACCGCTTGTTGCTGTTGTTGTTGTTCCTGCTGCTGTACCCCTTGTTGCTGCTGCTGCGGCATCTGCTGCTGCTGCGGCATCTGCTGCTGCTGCGGCATCTGCTGCTGCTGCGGCATCTGCTGCTGCTGCTGCTGCTGCTGCTGCTGCTGCGGCATCTGCTGCTGCTGCTGCTGCGGCATCTGCTGCTGCTGCTGCGGCATCTGCTGCTGCTGCTGTACAGATTGTTGCAGTTGCTGCTGCTGCTGCTGCTGTACCCCTGGTTGTTGTTCCTGCTGCTGTTGCTGTACAGCTTGTTGCTGCTGCTGCTGCTGCTGCTGCTGCTGCTGCTGCTGCTGCTGCTGCTGCTGCTGCTGCTGCTGCTGCATCTGCTGCTGCTGCTGCTGCTGCTGCTGCTGCATCTGCTGCTGCTGCTGCTGCATCTGCTGCTGCTGCTGCTGCAGCTGAATCTGCTGCATCTGCGTCTGCTGCTGCTGCTGCACCCCTTGTTGTTCCTGCTGCTGCTGCTGCTGCTGCTGCTGCTGCTGCTGCTGCTGCTGCTGCTGCTGCTGCTGCTGCTGCTGCTGCTGCTGCTGCTGCTCTTGTTGTTCCTGCTGCTGCTGCTGCTGCTGCTGCTGCTGCTGCTGCTGCTGCTGTACAGCTTGTTGCAGTTGTTGTTGCGGCTGCTGCTGCTGTGAGCTCAGCAATATCTGCTGCTTCTCCCCGCCATCACTCAAGCTTCCCCCTACCCCTGAATGTAGCGGAGCCGAGACTGCCACACCCTGCTGCTGCTGCTGCTGCTGTACAGCTTGTTGCAGTTGCTGCTGCTGCTGCTGCTGCTGCTGTACAGCTTGTTGCAGTTGCTGCTGCTGCTGCTGCTGCTGCTGCTGTACAGCTTGTTGCAGTTGCTGCTGCTGCTGCTGCTGCTGCTGCTGTACAGCTTGTTGCTGCTGCTGCTGCTGCTGTACAGCTTGTTGTTGCTGCTGCTGCTGCTGTACAGCTTGTTGCTGCTGCTGCTGCTGCTGCTGCTGCTGCTGCTGCTGCTGCTGCTGCTGCTGCTGCTGTACAGCTTGTTGCAGTTGCTGCTGCTGAAGCTGCATCTGCTGCTGCTGTACAGCCTGCTGCTCTTGGTGTGGATGATGCATCTGCATCTGCTGCTGCTCCCCACCATCGCGCAAGCCATCCCCTGCACCAGACTGCCTCGAGGCTAGAACTCCCATACTGCTGCCCTCGCGCAGCCCTCCTGCAGCACCTGAGCTTGAGGCGGCTCCACCCTCCTGCTCCACGTGCTTCCCGATCGTTCTGTCAAGTTCGCCTGCCATTGGCCCGGAGCTCCTGACAGCCACGCTTCCTCCAGCACCAGCAGATTTCTCCTCCTGCTGAACCCCCCCCGTCTCTGCACTGCCTCTCCCCTCCTGGCTGCTCGCAGACCGTCCGCTCTCCGCGCTACTCACCTCTGCAACGTGCTGCGGCCTGTGCCTGATGCTTGGGACCTGTGCCGCGTCCTCACTCGTTCCCGCCGACTCAGTTGGATTTTCAGTTCCTGCTGGGAGTTTCACACCAACGGGTTTCAGCCCCTGCAAGGAAGAAGCGCGGCTGCTCCGCTTCCTCACAAGCGGGGAGACAAGAAGGTACCTGAGGTCAGCTTGTGATGCAGGTGACTCAGCAGCCCGTTGGTGAGGGAGGCATACGTCTTGGCGTTGGACACGTTGACTGAAGGAGCCTGTCAGTGCTGTACGCGCTAGGAAGGACGGGGGAAGAACCTCGCGCTAGATCTCCTCGCAGCAGGTCGAAGACGGAGAGCAGCTCCTCGTGGTCCACCAGGTTGTCAACGTTCTTGTCGGCCATGGCAAAGATGATTTGCAGGGCCTCCGCGTCCTGACGACCAGCACCGAAGTGCAGCTGCAGAGAAGAGGGGAACATCAGGGCCGAGCACGAGTAGGAGCACGGCATGTTACTTGAAAACTTCCTTGGCTGATCCCTGCGCTCCCGTCGTTCATCTCCCCGAAGAATCGCTTGCACAGCAACCTGAAGGAGCAGGAGCAGTCAGAACTTCACTTCCCTCCGTGCTCATCATGACGTACGTCTGCTCCTCTGCCGTTAGCGTGTTGACGTGCGCGAAGGACTGGCCCTGGAACGACGTGAGGACGACAGGTAGGAGGAGGAGAAGGACGAGAAGGAGGAGGAAGAGGACAAGAAGCAGCAGCATGGTGGTGGTAGTGGTGGAGGAGCAGAAGGCTGACCTCGCATGACGACGCTACTTTGCCTTGTGTCGGGCTCACTATGTTCATGTAACCATGCGACTCTGTCCTCCGGGTGTTGCTGGAACAAGAACGGCAGAAGAACTTTGAGGACTTTGCATGCACTGAGAGACTGGTGGCCTTGGGGTAAGAGCAGATGCCGTCCTCATAGCGAAAGTATTCACAAGTGCTGCTCTCCTGACATAGCCTGCGCCACGCCCATGAGTGAAGGTGGTAGAAGAGGAAAAGGGAAGGGGAAGCAGAGGGCGGCGAAATTGTGGAGAACGAGGGGTGGTTGTAGTAGATGCACGATACAGGAGGAGGAGGAGGAGGTGGTGGTGGTGGTGGTGGTGGTGGTGGTGATGATGATGATGATGATGATGATGATGATGATGATGACGACGATGATGATGATGATGATGATGATGATGATGATGATGATGATAACGGTTTCAAGTCACCTGCAGCACTGTAACATGGTCTCGGCTGTTCCTCGGATAATCCCAACATTCTCCGACATGATACGAGAATACTTCTGGTCCATGTACCTCGCAAACGCCCCGACGATGAATCGGTCGCAAGTCCACGTGCACCCGCACTGAGAGTCGAGAGGGTCGTGCGTGCTGCGATGGTCTGACCTCTCATCGACAGGCGCGACGCTCGCGTTCCAGACGTGAGACGAGTCGTGGACAGCGATGCTGTCCGCTGGGTCCCCGGGGGGGAGGATGATCACGTCCGACGAGGAGTTGGGGGAGGTTTCTGCAGCCAAGGACGCGTTCTCATGCGCGCCTGACCGCAGGCCGGACGGGAAGGACTGAGGGAGGACACAGCTGACCGTCATGTAGAAGTTGGACGTGCACCTCTTGGCGATAAACTCTGAGATCAGTGAGCCTCCTCTGCTGATCTCTGGGTTGAGGTGGAACTTGTGCTGGTAGTCCACGTTGTACCTTATGGGCATCTCCCCGTCTGAGGTGCTCTCGATGTGGTGAGTCACCAGCACCGTTCTCAGCTTGCGGAAGTTCTCAGCTGGGTACACGCTGGAGATCCAGTCGTCCATCCACCAGTCCATGAGCACGGGGGGGTAGTGGACCCCGAAGATGTGCAGGTGCGTGACGTGCACGAAGTCATGTGTCAGGATCCTCTCGTTCCCTTCCCGGCACGTGGGTCCCACCACCCCCACGTTGGGAGGCTTAAAGGAGAGCAGAGTACGGATGTAGGACGAGGTCCACGCGGTTCTGAACTCAGTGTCGTCGTTGATGCGGTAGATGTAGTCTGCCCCGTCCAGAGCCGCCGAGGAGGAGAGAAAGTTGAAGACGGGGCCTGGCTTCTTCAGCAAGTTCTCAAACCCCAGCACGGCTAGTTGCATCTCGACTCCGCGCTGGAGGTTGGGGTTGCGGATTTGGGTTTCGAAGTGAACCTTGATCTGCTGGAGGACCTGCTGGTTGTCGAAGAACAAGTCCCCCACGTCATACCCCATGTACACCGCATAGTCATACCCCAGCTCGGCCGTCTGGCTGATCGACGGGAGGCAGAACCTGATCAGAGGGACCTCTTCGATGCCCTTCCAGCGGAAACCATGGGAAGTGACAGGGATGAGAACGGCGACACGGGGGAACTTGACTCCTGTCCTCTCCCTCCACATCGCCCTCTTCTTCCTCCTCGCTGCCTCCCAGATCCCTTCCGTTGTGATAGAGAAGGGCAGGTTTATCCGTCTCGACCTCGAGAACCAGCTCCCCGTCTCCTTGCTCGCCTGCAGCTGCACAGCGCTGGCGTCGCACCCCACGCTCGTGAAGCAGTCGCAGTTGAGGCTGGTCCACTCCTCCTGCAGCGATTTGGGCAGCCACCCCCACGACCGACCGGGGAGGACGCTATACTTCTTCTCCATGTCCTTGCACTTGGTCCCTGCCCCCTGGTTACTCAGTACGCTTCTTTTCTCGTCCAGGAGCTCATCGCAACGAAGGTCCCTCCACAGTCTCTTCTCCTCCTGCGGCTGGGAGGAATGTCCCCGCATCCGCTGCTTCCTCCACAGGCTGTCAAGGTTGCGGCATCGCTGCTTGTCGCGACTAAATTCGTCCTTGTCCTGCACCACCCGAGTCCTCGAGCTCCAGGAGTCGAGGCCTTTGGACTCTCCCGTTTCGATCTGACTGTGGAAGGAGAAGTGTAACGTCGTCACAAATATGATGACGAACAAGAGCAGCGTGTACAAGTTCGATCGGCAGGGGTAGAAGATACAGCTCAACAGTTCTGACGTGAACACGGCACAAGTAGCAAACGCGTCCTGCATGCATTCCTCCACGTCGGTGGAGTCTGGATCTATCGCTCTCTTCATAGATCCTCGCTCAGGTTTCTTCACCTTCCTCACCTGCCTCGGCTGCATCAGCAGCTTCGGCTGAAACTTCTTGGGTTTCTCCATGCTCGAAACGGTTCCAACCCTTGAACTCGGCCCTCCCCGTGCAGTCAAGGCATGAGCTTCAGCTCCTCCTCCTCCTCCTCATCGTCGCATCTTCCAGTCCCTAGTCGGTCCAACTCTCTCCCCTCACTTCCTCGAGCTCTCCCCCCCACCCCCTTCCCTCCCATAGCTCCATGCCACCACGCCATCGCAAACGATGTGGCGAGGATGAGTGGGGATGAGGGCTACATAGCGCCTTTTGTGTACGGGCATGAAGGGGATGAGGGTGAAGATGTTTCAGTCAATTCTGAAGTGAACACCGCGATGGCTACGCATGTGCGGGGCGGGACGGGGGGAGGAGGAGGAGGAGGGGGAAAGGGAGAGGGAGGGAAGGATAACGATGGCATGGGGAAGAAGGATAAGAAGAGATGTGTTGGGGTAGGAAGCCAAGAGAGGACAGCAAGCCGTAGAGCTCAAGTAGACGAGGGTTTAGGGGAGGAATGGGCGTGGCATGGCAACAAGATGCGAGTTATGGCACAGACAAGAAGGGGGAGGAGAGGAAGGAGCGACGAGGAGCAACTTTCTTTGGTTCTGACCTCTTGCTTGTCAAGACCCGTTCCCATGCCACGAGACTACTATGAAGTGCTCGGGGTTCAGAAGAGTGCGGAAAAGCGGGACATCGAAAAAGCGTACTGAAGCACTGACCTGTTCTGGATGGCGGTAAAAGTCTTGCAGGTACAAGAAGTTAGCGTTAAAATGGCACCCGGACAAGAATCCTGATCGTCCTCAGCATGCCGAGGTAGAGAGCACGTGGAGCTTTCTTCAAATCAACTCAAACATTGAATGCAGAAAATGTTCAAGGAGATCAACGAGGCGTATCAGGTGGGCGGCAGCTGGATATGTCGATGCATCATGGCTGATCATGTCGCCTCCATCAGATCCTCACCGACGACCAGAAGAGAGCTCGATACGATCAGTTCGGACACGAAGGCGCCAACATGGGAATGGGTGGAGGCGCTAGGCATGGAGGGATGTACGCGCAGGAGTACGTGGAAGCTGCTGATGCGAGAGAGGAGCGTGTGACATGCTGTGTGGCAGGATGAGACCAGAAGATCTCTTCAACTTCTTCGACCACATGGGTTCTGGTGCGACTCCCCTCCACGTCATCTCACTTTCCCCCTCCTTCCTTGTCCTCCTCCTCTTCCCTCCCCTCTCCCGCCACCCGCAGCATCGTCGACCGTCACCGACTGCTTTCAGGCTTTGCCTTCGGTCCTGGCGTGCATTTCCGGTTTGGGCCTGGAGGAGCTCGTTACTATCACGGTTTGAACTGCACCTGAGCTTGAAGTCCTTGACACTTTTCTTTTGTCTTGCTGTTGTTTTTCCATGCGATGTTGTGTACTGGTTGCTTCTTTCTGCCTTCCTCTTGTTGTTGCAGCAAGAGGTAACACCTGTTGTCTGATGCCAGTGATTGTTGTCTGATGTCTGACTTTTGGCTGCCTTCAAGTGTGATTGTGTTACCGAAATCGTAATTTTGTGTTTTTGTGGTGTTCAGGATCGACAAGGAGACAGGCGCCTCAACAGCCTGATAGCACTTTTGGACTTTTGCAGGTCAGTTGTCCTCACCTCCATCTTCATCTTCATCTTCATCTTCATCTTCATCTTCATCTTCACTTTTCCTCTGCCTCTTCATCTTCATCTTCATCTTTGTCCATCTTCCATCCTTTGTGTCACTACCTTATACACCTTGTTGCTGACTGCTTTCTCAGCTGATGCCGATCTTGTTGATGTTCCTCTTCATGTTCAGCAATTTCTCAACCAACGAGAAATCTTCGACAGCCTCCCAGGTTCTGCTCGACATCAAAACGACAACCTTCTTGACCTCCCGTAGTTCACGTTTGAGAGAGATTCCATCCACATTGTGAAGCGAAGCTCTTCCATGCGAGGAGTTCCATACTACGTCAGACCAGCCTTCGAGAGTGCGGTAGATACATTGCTCTCCTCTCCTCTCCACTCGCCTCGTCCCGTCCGCAGTCCTGCTTCGCTGTGCAGTGCTCTGCTCTGCTCTTCTCTGCTCCCCTATGCTTTCCTGTCCTTTGCTCTTCCATGCTCTCTTCTGTGCTCCTCTGCTCTGCTCCTCCATCTCCTCCCCCTCCCAACTCTCTTCTCCCCTTTACTCTTCACGCTCGTTTGCTCACATGCTTGCTGTAGATGCATGCTCGCTTCGGGGATCGATCACACTGGATGGAAGAGTTTGACGTGCGTTCCTCCTGGTGCTCCTTGTGCTCCTGAGAAAACTTGTGGCAGGTGCGGGTGGAGGCAGACTATCACGCGAAGCTGCGGAAAGATTGCGATGCGGAGACGAAGAAGAGGGAGAAGCAGATGAAGGTGCAGAGAGTGGAGCATGAAGGATGCAAGGGAGAATTGGATGGGGGGAGAGGGAAGGGAGAGAAGGGAGGAGAGGAGGGAAGGAAGTTGAGGGAGGGGAGGAGGGGAGGGAGTTGAGGGGATGAAGAGAGGAGAAGGAGCTGACTTGGTCGGCAGTCGGCGATGGTGAGTGAGAGCGTCGAGGAGATGAAGAAATCATTCTCCGACACGATGCCCAGCTGCGAGAAGCTCTACGATGTCTTTGGGGATTTTTACTGATAGTCGTCATGCTACGAGTGTTAACTAGAATCATGGTCTTCCTGCTCTGCTTGCCCGGCCAGCTCGAGGAGGTTCAGATCTGTGGAGCCTCCCCTGCCCCCCTCCCCTCCTGCATGAAGGAATTTCGCCAGCCCCTGCACATGCTGCGAGTTGAGGAGAGCAGCGTCGGCAGGCAGAGCTTACCTGTAGGAGGACAACCACTGGCCGAACTCTCCCGACGATCCCAACCATCTGCGTCGAGCCATCACTCGAGAGCTACCAGGTCTGCCCACCTACATGTCCAGCTGATGCCGCCATGGGGGCCGACGATATGGAGACTATCACGCTGAGCTCAGTAGGAGAGCAGGAGCAGGAGAGGAAGCGGGACGGGGAAAGTGACGATTGAGAGGGGATAGTTGTAGAGGAGGAACAGCAGCAGCAGCACCCGCAGCAGGTGGGGGGGGGGGGGGAAGGGGCAGCAGCAGCAGCAGACCTCCTGTGGGCGAAACAAGGACATGGGACGACAAGGTTTTCTCGCGCTGCAACAAGATGAGAAGAAGAAGGAGCTGAGAACTTGTTACATGTCATACTGCCTTGCCCCCGACGGGTAGAAACATCCTTCCCCAGCTGTAGCGTTACAGTCTGCAACTCTCTTGATGCCAACCTGCCATTCTCTCATACTCAGTAGACACTTGCCTCCTCCTCCTCGTTCGCCTCTCCTCTCTCCTCCTCTCTCCTCTCTCCTCCACTTGTCCTCCACCTCGCTCCTCCTCTCCTCTCTTCTCCTCTTCCTCCTCCTCCTCACATCAAGCCCGAACTCCTTCTCCAATGAGTCGCCGTAGACGCGTCGACGCACAGCTCGCCTGCCGACAGGTTTAGGAGGGTCAAGAGGCGTCTGCGAGGACCTCGAGTAGAAGTGATCGATGGCTGAGGCTAGCGGGAGGTTGGCGGGGGACCTGAAGCGTCTTCAGCGACCGATGGGAGGGGAGGGATAGCTGACGGCTCGAAGGGAGGAACCATGCTGCCCTCCACTTGCGGGAAGACGTCGGGGATCGTTTCCTAGGTCGAGCTGGCGTCAGGGGCGAGGGAGAGGCAGGTTTCTCAGCTGCTGTGTCACCTGCCAGCGGCTCAAAGCATCTTCCCTGGTCAACAGCAGACTCACAACGTCTTCAGACCTGCGCTGCAACATCAGCGCCACGTGTCTACAACGAGCTCATGCTCGGATAAAGCACCATCTGTTCCCCCATACCCCTCTAATTCCTGCTCCATGCTCGCATGTCTCTCTGCTATGTGTTCTACCTCTCCCCCTTCCCCCTCTCCTCCCGTTTTGTCATCGTTCTGCTCTTTTTGCTTCCTAGAAGCCTCTCCACATCTGATCTGATCTCATCTCATCTCATCGCATCGCATCTCGTCTCATCTCGTTCTCTCATCTTCCACGCTTCTCTTCTTCACCTTCCCGACGCGACCAGACCGAGGTACAAGATGTTGTACTTGGTCTGCAGCACTTGCTGAAGCACTCCGATCTGAAGGTTGCACCTGCAGCACGTGAGAGGAGACGAGGAGGAAGAGGAGACAGGCACGGGTCTGAGGTCGTGCAGTTCTTGACGTAAGACTGGAAGCTGAACGCGTCTACTCGGACTGTTTGCGGGAAGATTGTGACGAGACCAGTCGCTGCTTCGACCTGCCAGTAACCTCAGACGAGGAGACGGAGAAGGAAGGGAGGACGGGAGCGATGCGAGTACCGTTGCGCTGGTCAGCAGGGCGTCAAAGCGAAGCTGTGGCATGGTGATGTTCCAGAAGAGGTCGGCTCGAAGAGTTGGAGTCTCAGCAGAGACGGCATTGTTCTCCTGCTCGCGCGCTCATCTTCCAGCATTCTTCATCCTCACTCACCATCGCAGACCCGAGCAGCCCGTCAGAGGACGTCACCACAGCTCCCAGCACCGAGCAGGTGCCCCCGCTGCAGTCTTGAGCCATGGCGGTCACGAGGGTCTGATCCACCCACATGTCCCTCCCGTTGGCTTGAGGCTCATCAGCAGCAGGTCGCAGGAGGCGACGCGTTACATTTGTTGGCGGCAAACTGCTCGAAGAAGCACAACTCGTAGGCGCAGGCGGACGATGACCTGCGATGAGCGTCAGGCATGGGGGGGCTCGCGTGCGAGTCACTTGGACGCGAGCTTCCTCTGCTGGCAGCACTGCATGTCTGCCGTGAACGCGTCGAGGCCCTGGCTCATCCGGTACTCGATGCCTGCGAGGGACGTCAGGCGCTCGACCGGAGGAGGAGCAAGAGGCGTCACAGCATTCAATGTCGGCTGCCAGCTGCGACTCGCCGTTGAGTTGCCGTCTGAAGGAGATGCAGCAAGACATGAAGGCGCTCTCGTAGCCCTAGTTGACATGCTCACTAGACCTCTCAGCCATCGAGCTCGTTACATTCGCCGGAGATGCCCCGAAGAGAATATTTGTACATAAACTCGTGCAGTTTGGCAGCATGTTGCAGACAGTCATGCAGTCAGGGAACTTGGTTGCCTGCCTCATTGTGAGCACAACACAACAGCAGTCGTGCCAGACCGTAGAGCACTCTGGAGGATTGAAGTTGGGATCTTCACAGATAGTGCAAGCTCTGTCAGGCTCGCGTCAACCGCAAGATAGACGAGGGTAGCGAGCACTTGTTGCCGTTTGCCTGGGGAGCGATGTTGAATGCTGTGCAACCCGCGCCGTACTGCTGGAAGACCTGAGGAGGATGCTCAATATCAGCACGAGCACAGGCAGCTACCAGACTTGGAAGGACTGATCCAGCATCGAGTAGATTCTTGTTGCTATGGCCGAAGGAAACAGTGAGGGCCTGGGATATGGTTGCGTGAGAGCTGGAGGTAGCAGATGGTAGAGTCTCATACACATGGTTGCATCTGTATTCGCATGTCTGCGAGACGGAGTTCCAAGAGCAGGCACGAGTGAACGTCTGGGAGGAGTGAGAGGAGGCAAGAGAAGGAGCAAGTGTCGTCACAGTGGAGTAGATCGCAGCGAGGTCGGCAAAGGAGGAGATGGTTCGGCCTGCAGGGTTCAGTGTCACATGCTCGAGCAGCACACGAGCAGCCAACTACCGCTGATCATCTGACTTGCGTCCGTAGAGGGCGAGGCGCACGCGGCAGCAGTTGCGAACACGTCACATTGAGCCTGCACAATATCAATGGGAGGAGGGACATGCGGGAAGGTAGTCTGCCTGTCCAGCATTGAGCTGCTGTATGCTGATGCCTTGACACCAGGGCAGGAGAGACGAGAACAAGGCCGAGAAGAGGAGGAAACGTACACCAGAGCGCTCGCTCCCTTGCTCCTCCTTCTTTCCTCGCTCCCGCAATGATTTCATCCTTGCTTGCTTGAAGCAACCATCGCCTCCTTGCAGGCCCCTCCTCCTTCTCACTCTCTCCGCCTCCAACGGTCTCTTCGATCTCACACCCTTGCCTCTACCCTCTCTCGTCACCTGTACATGTCCTGCTCATTGCTCTGTACATCCAATGCACCACAATCGAAGCTGCCAGGTTAGCTGCCGAACTTGTCGGGCCTTCATGCGTGGGGTAGGCATGTCATCAACGCTGGTGGGCAACCTTTACTCTCCTCTTAATTCTTCGTTTTCTTCCCTCTGCTCTTCTTCATTCTGTTTTTTGACTCCTTCCCTTTCCCTCTCCCACCCTCATCAGATCCTTCCAACTTCACTCGCGTTGCTCCGCTTCTGATCTTCCCTGTCCTGACTCGTCCTCCTCTATGCATCTCTTCCGTCCTTGAACACTCCTCTCTTGTCCTCCCCGATCCTCCTCGCTGCTCGCAAGCTCCTCGACCTCTTCATCCTTCAACCGCTTCCTCGTCCACCTGTAGCTACTGGATAGCAACACAAATGTTTTTAATTATAGTATTATTGTCTTTACTCATCAACACTTTCAGTACAAATCTTATGGGCACAAAGATTTGTACATGGTACAAAGTCACTTTTAAAATGAAATCATCAAGTCTGCCTAGTGAAGGGTCTAATAATTATTGAAAGACAGCAAAATGTCACTTAAGTCGTACGAGCGATTCATTAGTTGGGCAGCAGTGCGGAAAGCAGAAGACTTTGTCGAGAGTGAAGAAGGAGGGGTACCGTTCATAGCATTGAAAGGGGATGGATGAGGGGTGGTCGAACAAGCCGTTGAGGGAAATGATGGTGGTACAGCGAAATGAGAGGGAAGGAGTTGAGTGAGGGCAGTCCTAGCTGAGATTCTTCACATTGCTAGTGATTCGATAGCGTCAACATGGCCGAACAAGACATGGTTCACTTCAAAGTAGGAGGAGAACGATTCCAGATCAGCAGAGACTATCTCTTGTACGATCAGGAAAGCATACTGTTCAAGATGGTAGATGGAACATGGAACACGCTGAGGGACGAGGATGGATGCATTATCATCGACCGAGATCCGATTAGATTCCGCGTCCTCACCAATTTCCTGCGAACGAGAGAACTTGTTCTCGACTACGGCGTCACTGCATCCGGCATTCTCCAAGAGGCTAGCTTCTTCCAGCTGGAAGAACTTTCCCGCGCAGCTGCGGCCAAAGCAGATGAAAGCGACGAGCTTCGCCTTCTTACCTTGTATGTGGACGAAAGGAGGGGGAAGCTCCTCTGCCGCAGAGGAGAAGGAGAGGAGAAGATCCCCTCCAAAGCTGGCCTGACCATCTCCTTGTTCCGGGAAGCCCTCGTCCTTGTCTCACTGCATCTCGGCAAGGTTTCAGGCTTCAGCGTCAGCATCGCCTGCGGGTCTGATGGCAAGGAGGAGGAGAGACCTGCTGTGTGGAAGACAGAGGACAGCAGGAAGCAATCCGCCATGTTTCGGCTGAGTGCAGGAGAGCATTCCATCCGGCTCAACTTCACAGCCCGGGGATCGGGTGCCTTCAACGAAGTGAGTGAGGAGACAGTGAGGATATCCGACCTTAGACCACATGGCAGATTGCGAGCGTGTACGGACCTCTGAGACTTGAAGTGTGGAGGAAGAAGAACCTCTCCCTATGCTCGCTGCCATGTAACGTACCAGCAGGTATCCGAGCGTCAAGTACGAATGGATAGAAGGTTGGCATGACAGCATCACCCCCGAGAAAGTCGACAAGGTCAAGACTGATCTGCTTCACTCTTGTCGTGGCTGAAACGATGACTCTCAGTGGAGAGCGAAGGTGCAGGACAACAGCATGCTAGCTGACTCGCGAGAGATCGGTGAGCCGCCTCTTGCCAGCCCAATGACCATGACACGCTTTACAGCTGCAGCCATGAGTGCGATCCTTCAGTCATGTCAGGGCGAGTGACTCAACTCAGCTGCTGGAGCCTGCAATGAGTCAACAAGAGGAGAGATGAACTGAGAGATATGGCATGCCCCTGTTCATTGTGTAAACTTTCCTTGCTCTAGCGACGCTCCCTACAAATATTTTCGGGCCCACATGGTCAGATCCTTGGTTTCCTTATCGTCAGAATCGCTAGCCTGTGTAAAAGTTACAATTGAGAAAGACACCATCAAGACAGGCTCACCTGCTTCAAAACTTCCATGATCGCTTGTGAGTTCAAGTGAGGCTTGATCCTCTCCTGATATGTTTCTCCCAAATCCCCGAGCAGACCAACTGCCTTCTTCAATGTCTCTTCCGTACTATTATTCACATTTGACATCGACTCTATCAGCACAAGGCAGCCCTCCTTGAGAGCAACAGGAGTAAAGAATGCCTCGACCGCGCGGGCTGTTCCATCCTTCTCTGCCTGTTTCAATCCGTGCAAGATACCCACATACCCATCGAAAACACCTTCTGTCAGGGCAGTCAAATAATTCCTCATGTCCTCGTCCTCTCCAGCTGCCAGGTCATTCTGAAGCTTCAAACATGTCTGGCAAGCTGCCTGCAAAGCCCTGAACCAGTACTGTAGGTACTTCTCCATATCCTTAGTGATTGCCATCGCAATATCTCCAAAGCTAGAGCAAATTGCAGGCTTGATGTAATCGTGAACCTGAACGTAATCCGCATCAACTTCCGCTCGATGGAACACAGTCAGAAGCGCCTCCACAAGAGGATCACAATACTGAGTTACATTCCCCTCCAGGCATCGTGCTAAGTCAGATACAGTTGTCACTGCGAGGACACAGAGAGGAGCGTCATGACAGGCATGAACGCAACTGACCAAGATGGGACCAAACGAAGCCATGTACCTCTGGAAGCCCTGCTCGAGTACATTCAACACCGTATCCACTGCTAACAATGCTTCCTGAGCCGCCATTGTATTCTGTGAGCTAAAAACTTGGAGGAAGAGAGTCATTAGCTTGTCTGCCAAGGAAAGGCCACTGGCATCAGCCACCATGAGCACGTCAGTCTTGCCACTCATGTTGCCAATGCACGTCTGAATGGCACCGCAGAAGAAGCTCTGCCACTCACTTCGAGTATTGTTGTCATCCGCGTTCAGCACCTGCATGGTGAAGGTTTGATTCAACCTTTCACCAAGCATAGGGAGGAGCACAGGGACAATGAACGATTCGACAACTGGTGTCGCACCAGGGCACTTGCTCGGATTTGCTGTTGCTATCAACGCATTCAGAGCCTCGTATGCCGTTGCTCTCAGATTATCTTCAGAGGCATCCTGACGGTCTCCAGTAGCAATCAAGCATTCCACAGTGGACACGAACACGTTACTGAGCGGAAATTGGTTCAAAGCTGTGGGCAAATCCTCCAAGAATGCAACAAGGTTCGAAGAAATATGGTGGATGCACCAGCAGAGATGATTGGCTGTCTTAGGCTCGGCACCTGGAATCACCATGCAAATCTGAGGAACAAGCTGCTCAAGATGGTCCTTGATGAAATTGAAGTTCATTTCACAGACTCTCATCAGAGTCCATGCTGACGAGTTCTTGATGAGCAACTGCTCAGTATCCTGGCTGTCCTTCTTCAAATAGGCAAGAACGTTATCAAGCATCTGTGTGGCATTCATCGCTTGAGTCAGCAGCTGGTCGTCTGGTCCATCCATGATGCACCCAAAGGCCACGATGGCTGCTTCACAAAGTCTCCAGTTAGATTCTCTGACATGTTGGCCGACCCATGGCACAACTTTCTCAACAACTTCATCTCTGATAACTTGAGAGATGGAAGCCAAGCAGAACGCTGCTTCTGTCGACTTGTTGAACGACTCGTCATCTTGACCTTCTTCTTGCTGTGCCATGGCAGTGAGCAAGACTGGAATCAAGTATTGAGCAGCACCCTTGACAAAATTGTTGCATCCAGATTCACCATCCAACAGGCGATCATACTCAACATCGCAGATTTGAATCCAGAAGGCGATGGCCTGCCTCGCCACTGCATCTGGCTGAGTTGAAATGGCGCTGATTGTCAACTCCAAGAGAGCTTGCATGTACTGCAAAAGCCTGTCGTAATACAACTCTGCAATGCGGCCAAGACACTGGAAAGCGTTCTCTCGGACCTAAGACGGCCTCAGCGATCTAAGAAAACATGAGTGCCATGTTTACCTGCTCACTGGCCTGAGTGGTGCAAGCCTCGCAAATGACTTGCATGATGTAATTACGTTCAGCATCGACCTGGATAATTTATCAAACTGACTGTGGACGTCTTTCAGCATTAGGAAGTGATGCCTGAAAGTTGCGGTCTGCAAACTCGAGGGCATTGGCAAGTGCTTGGGTTGCAGCGATCTTAATGTTCAGATCCTGCTCTTCCGTGCGCATTCCTGCTACGACCTGGAAAGGAGTCACCATAATTGCAAGCTTCGAATATCAGTCCTTTGACACACCGCAGTCAAGATATCATTAGACTTGCTGTGAAGACAATCCGTTTCGAGCTGTGCAATCTCTTCGCAGATGTAACCGATGGTGTGTAGAGCAGCTTCTTTCTTAGCAACCCCTAGCAGAGCGACTGAGTGAATTGGCAGCGAAGTGTCAAGAGAATACCCGAAGGATTAGCTTCCGGTTTTACAACAAACGACAAGAGAGCTTGAACCAAGTCTTCCCATTGTTGCTGAACATCAAATACGGCACGTCAGAAACTCATCGTACCTGAAAACTGTCACGAATTCATAAGGTTCTTACCTTGGGCAATTCAATGGTTGCAATTTTGGAAATGACTTGAGCTGAAGCCAAACGAACATCCTTTTGAGTGGATCCAAGAGCGTTCACACTGTTCAGCAGATTAAACGGTAGAGGAGAATGTAAAGGTAGCTACCTGTTGGCTTTCACTTTATTCCTGATCTCTGGATTGAGGGACATCCAATCGTTTGCCAACTTCACCGCCTTTGACGCAGAGTGAGGATCAAACTCGAAGAAAACATGAGGAAAACTAAACCTGCTGGTGCTCTTTCGAAGTCATGTAGTTCTTGAGCAAGATACCAGCCAACGCTCGTCCTTGCGCAGAAGGAGAGCTCTCATCAGCAAGCTCTTGACTCAGGAGGCTGATGCAAATGTCAGAGTTCGAGGCATGAGCTCTCAGTGCATCATACAAAAGGTGATTCGCTGGGTCAGTTTCGAACGATTGCTTGAGCTGAGCCTCAGCAGCATTTCGAACAGTGGCGTCTGCGTTCAAGGTCTCAGTCAGAGGTGTCTTGTTGCCATGATACGCAACATCCACATACCTGGATTTGTTGTCGCGATCAAGGCTTGTCGGATTGTTGTTGCGTCCATGGTGACGCAACCTTGCCAAGCATCGTGAGCGAAATTACCAAAGCAGAATCTACATCAATGATGGAAACAAACAACAAGTTCGGTAGTTGGCAGCATTTCAGCGCTAATTCGAATCTCAGCAAGCAGTCTAAGAGGAAGAGGCAGGAAGGCAGTATCTAGAACAGCATGCGGGCATGGCGGAAAAGACAGTCACTTGGGATCATGACCAGACAAGTCCTTCATAGTGCGTAAGGATTCACGTGTAATATACAAGAACGAGTCTTTAAAACAAAGTGCATGAAAGTGATTCAGGGAGAAATCCCAGGAAATGAACGAGAAGGAGGATACAGTGGAAGGAACAGTTGAATCAAAGGATTAAGAGGAGGTGAAAGGATGCTAAAGGGACTAGAGGACCAGAAGAAATAAGCTGTGCAGAAGGGCGCATGGAAGTGAAGTGAGAAAGATAGAGGAGAAATTGAGAAGAGCGGCAAGCAGAGCAAGGAGGCAGGGCCTGATGCCGAAAACATGGCTGGATGCCAGCATGAGCAGCAGAGGGCGGGAAGTCTCAGGAGCACGAGTGGGGGGTGGGGGTGGAGGCACTTGGTCTTTGGTTAGGGAATTGTGGGGTACTCAGATATGGAAATATGGGTAGTCAATCAAACAAAGGGGTAGTGTGGCAAGGGGGTACTTTTGTCATGGAGCAACGGGTACTTGTTGAAACAGAAGGGGTGAACATTCACAGGTGGTGTCGATTACAGTCAAAGAAGGGGGTATGAAGAGGGAAAAGTAGGGTAGGGATTGAAAAAGTGGGGTGTACAGGAAAAAGGGTGGGTACTGAACCAAGAAGGTGGGTAGAAAGAAACCGGGTAGTAGTGTTCGGGTGCTGTATGGGGGGGTAGCTCCCTGAAAAGGAAGGGTGCGAATCTGAAACTTGATTTGAATTTTTCAAGTCTGGAATGCCACCACATTTTTAATGGTCATAAGTACCGGTACTGGTGTCACAAAAATAACTGAAAGGGTTCAGATTTCAAGATGAGGGGTAGTCGCTCAACAGTGGCGGTGGGACGACCGGATAGGACTTTGGTCATAGCAACCGGTATGAGAAGTGAGCTAGGAATTGATAATAAGCAGGTCCTAGGAATATGAAATTTGAATTGCGCGCGGAAAGGACAGGTCAGCATGAGACTGAGGACCGGTCCTTTTGTCATCATTTACTTAGGTGGCCGTGGGAGCACTTAGGGGTAGTTGACTAACCAAAGTACCCCCAGTTTTTACTGGATTGGCAAGGAATGCTAGGGGGTACTAGGAAAAGCGTACCGTCACTTTTCATCATGATGTATCTCCAAAAAATGTGCCAAGAAAGTCTATAAAAGGCCGACCTGGGATGTCCCCCATCTACCACGCATTCCTCGCATCACTTCGCACATCGCTCCTCAGACATGGACAGTGGAAAGGAACGGGTGAAGTGCCCTAATCACATCATGTGCCATAGTGTCAATGAGAAGCTGTATTTCGACTGCCACGGAGGTCGATGCCTTGATTGCAACATGACTTATGCGCGCGATTTCATCTTCTTTACGTCGGAAGAGGTCTCAGGGGAGGAATGCCCGGTCTGCCTGGACACTTCAAAGGAAAACTTTCTTAAATACCCGTGTGGACACTACATCTGTGTTGATTGCTTCTATCCAACGATGAGGATGGACGGTCCAAGAGAAGTGGACTTTGATCCAGAGTTCTTTTCAAACCAAACAGAGGACATCACGGATGGAATATCTGATGACCTGTTTGAACGCTGGCAGCAGGAAGAACGCCCTGAGTATTATGCTTGGGATCGGGCTGACGACAAGTTTCAGCAAACAGAGCAAGAGAGAATGCAACATCACCAACGACTCTTGCGGCGTTGCCCAAAGTGCAGATACAAGGGCCTGCCTGTAGCAGGAAAAGTTGGTGGCTCTAGGGCCTGTGTTGAATGCCCGTATTCCAATGCAGGGCAGTGGATCGGTATTCTATCCAATTGAAAGCGGCTCTAGGGTCTGCGTTGCAGTCATCTAGCAACTAAATAAAGATTAGGAAAACATGAGCAGATCACATGGAAAATAAAAAAATCAAGTTCATATAAAGGATGCAACAGTACGTCCTTCTCCCAAATGCCCTCCTTCAGATGGCACACTGTATTCAAACACCTTAAAACAGCATCATCACCAGCACCAGCCGTGACTATCTCAATGTGTTGCTGCTGTATTGACATAAGCGTTGGTGAAGCGAAGCTCGCCTACTTTCAACTTCCTGAATTCAAAACCTACCATACCGTGGCATCATCCAAAACCTACCATACTGCATCATCATTTGTATCTGTGTATACTTGTTCATGCCATTGACTTTTTCAATGTAACTTGAGATGGAAAAATTGTTTGGCAGATTCGCTGCGATGTCGCTTTTAAAGAGTATCAATATGTTCCATGATCTTGAAACTTGAAAGATGAGAAGATCATCAACCAAATTGAAACCCAGTGGTGGCCCGGGAAACGGCCCTTACGGTACCGCCCGGCCCGGGTGACTAGGCCGCTGCCCCCGGGGCCCGGGACTCCGATCAGGATGTAGCCGGCAACTTAAAGGAGGAGGCGGGTAGAAAATTTGAGCCAGTGCACTGGGAAGCGCCCCATGCGGAGGATGGGAGTGGAGGGAAGGGAGAAGGAGGGAGAGGGGGAAGGGGAGGGGTGAAGGAAGGGGATAAAGAGGAGGAGAGAGGGACGATACAGACACGAGAGGGAGGGAAAGAAGATGAGAAGGAAAGGGAGGAAATTGAAGAGGGAGAAACAATTGAAGGGTGGTGAAGGGAGAGGATAGGATCGGATGATGGTGTCTGACGTGTCAGTTGCGTCCTCTGACCCCTGATTTTTCAATCGGGCAGCCATAGAGTCATCATCTCATGGCTTGCTGAAAGATGTTGTTGGTGAGGATAAAACCTTTCACTCAGTGATTTCCATGACTGCAAATGGTACCAGCTCTCTGCTACGATGCTCAGCCTCCATGCTCGGAGAAGCCTCCTCTGCATCCTCCTCCTCCTCTCCTCTTTCCTCAATCTCTGCACTCCTTTCGCGCCAGCGGCTCTCCACATTCAGCGGAGCCTCCCTTCCTGTTGGCGTCCGGCATGGCCCTCCAGGTGCCACGACTCTGAGTTGGCAACGGTGACACTGAGGCCCTTGTAGTCTCAGCAGGTCATGCCGGCAAACAAGCACATGGAAATGCGCCAACGAGGTCTCAATCCCATGGCCCGACCTTGCCGCTGATCCCTTCTCCGCCAGGACGTGAGAGGTTTCGAGGAGGAGGAGGACGAGAGGTAAATCTCCCTTCCCCCTCCCTGCTCTTCTCAGCTTCTTCTGCAGCCTGCGGAAGAGCACGCGGAGGAAGATGCGCGACAAGTCCAGCACAAGGTCACTCGCAGGGAAGAAGCTGAAGGTGAGGGAGGAGAGCAGGAGCTCGTGAAACGTTTTCAGCTGATACCCTACAAGCGGACGCGGGCGCGGGGGACCTCAACGGAGTTCCTGGTGGAGGAGCTCACGACAGATGATGGGCTCTTGCTCTCTGGAGGGCTGCTGCTAGAGGTACTGACCCCTCAGGAGCAGGAGGAGCAGGAGGGGGAGGAGCAGCAGGAGGAGGAGCAGGAGGAGGAAGTGGTGGTGGTCTGACTGTTTGCTCAACCCCAAGGCTCGCTCCAACTGGGTCCGAGACCTGATGTCTACCGGTCGATCGCTCCTCCTCCGCCGGATCGCCGACCGTCTTGGCTTCATTGGCCTCTGGTCCGTCTTCGTCTCCCTCCTCTTCGCCTTCTCCCCCGACGACTGGCACGTGCACGAGGTCCTCAAGGTGCCCGAGTGGCCGCACGAGCTCGTCGGTGGTTTCCTGTCCATCCTCCTCGTGTTCAGGACAGATCAGGCGTACCAGAGGTTCTGGGAAGGAAGGGAGCGATGGGCTGACGTAGCAGGTCATGGATCTTTCTCTTTTCCTCTCCCCTCCTCTTGCTCCTCCTCCTCCAACACCACCACCATCACCAACACCTCCTCCTCCTCCTCCTCTCCTCGATCCTTCTTTCTCATCCTGTCGTGCTGCTCGCCCTCTTGCTCGTCATGCTGTCCTTCCGTCCTGAGCATGCGCCTGTTCTTCTTCTCTTCCTCCTCCCCTCACAGCACTGTTGGCTGAAGTCTCATCGCTGGCAGCCCATCTCCGTACGATGACTCGCATCACGGTGACGGCGGTGGAGCCGCGATCTCAGGACGCGATCCTCTCCCACCTCTGCGCCTTCCCCATCACGCTGAAGCAGCACCTGAGGGGAGAGAGGAGTGGCTCTGAACTAGAGCCCATTTTCGACGCGTTCAATCCCAACGAGGTCGAGGACGGGGACGAGGACGGGTCCCACAACATTCAGAACATCCTCGGAGCCAACAACATGCCCCTGACCCTGTTGACGTCTCTCTCTTCACAGGTCCGCCCCCCTCCTTCCCTTACTCCCTCCTCCCTCCATTACCCCTTCCTCCTCCTCCCCTCCTCCTCCCCCCGCCCCCCCCTCCTCCTCCTCCTCCTCCTCC
>NW_005434617.1:452491-458927 GCF_000315625.1 Guillardia theta CCMP2712
TCCCGGGCAGCGATGCCAAGAGGACACACCGCCTCTCCCCTGCATCACCTCCTCTTTCGGATACACGTCATCATCGCCGCCGACACCGGACGACTCCTCAGCGACATCTTCATGCCGCCAGCTCTACACTACCTGTCTTCTTCTTCATCGTCCTCCTCCTCCCCCGCCCCCTGCCCCCTGCCCCCCCCTTTCACTGCCGTCTCCTCAGCTTCATCTGCTCTCCATTTCATTCCTCTCTTCCTCTTATCCTCTTCTTCCCTTCGATTCTCCCCCTCCTTGCACTTCCCTCTCCTCTCTCTTCGCTCCTCCGACAACAAGCTCAGGTCCTGCCCCTCGATCGATACTGCTGGGGAATACAGCGAGACGTTATCCAACAGGTCAGAAGGAGGAGGAAGAGGAAGAGAGAGGAGAAGGAGGAGGAGGGGAGAAGAGAAGGAAGGATGAACAGGAGAGGAGGAGGAGGAGGAAGTGGTGGTGGTGCATCCGGGACAAGGACGAGGAGGAAGCTCTTTGACGATACGAGCAGGCGGTGTTCATGGCGGAGGGATCCAAGAGAAGAGTGAGTGGAGGAAGAGCAGAGGAGTGGGAAACATGGATGGGCAGCGGGGAGGGAGGTGAAGGTAGCGGGGACGTTGGAGCAAGAAGGAAGGAGGGGAAGGGGAAGGGGAAGGGGAGAAGGTAAGAGCTGACGATTCGGCAGCGGTATATGTCCATCTCTTCGCAGATCAAAGTGTCTTCACCATTCCGATAGAGAGGAGCAGGAGCAGGAGCAGGAGCAGGAGCAGGAGCAGGAGCAGGAGCAGGAGCAGGAGCAGGAGCAGGAGCAGGAGCAGGAGCAGGAGCAGGAGCAGGAGCAGGAGCAGGAGCAGGAGCAGGCAGGAGGCAGGAGGCAGGAGGCAAGAAGGACTCGTATCGGCCTATCAACTCTTAAAATACACACTGTATATGAATTTTGTCCTGATCCTCCTTCTCCTCCTCCTCCTCGTAATTCATTCTCGTATAAAACGCATCCTTATCCTGACTACTGTCTCTCTGATCTCTCTCGTTATCTTCACTTCCTCTTCTTCTCTCCCCTCCCTCCGCCCCTCCGTCCCTCCCAGCCCTTCGTCCATGTCGGTTCAAGTTTTTCATTACATCTCCATCCTCTTCACAACATGCTGGCTGCAGGCACGTTCCTCCTCCTCACGAGTTCAGCTGCCGTCAGCGGCTGACTCGAGCTGCCAGCATCGAACAATCTCCGTCCTTGCCCGCTCCCTCCCTCCTCCTACGGCAGCGGCTTCATCATACTGATCACAGGCCCTTCCAGCCTCCCTCCTCCATACACCAGCTCCTCCTTCACTCCAATCGTCGCCTCCTTCCGCTCCCCTCCCAGCGGCGCCAGCGTGTTGGCATGCAGCATGGTACCGTTGAGGTTCACCTGGAAGTTGAGGGGAGGAGGGCACTGGTCCAGGATGGTCTGAGCCTTGAGGAAGAGCGACCCCTCCCCTCCTCCCTCTCCCGTGTGGATCCCCCGCAGGTTCGTCCTGACTGTGCTCTCTCCAACCTGCCCACAAGGTCAGCATCGCCCCTCGCCCCTTCCCCCCGCTGACTCTTCCCCTCCTGCGTTTCCCCTGTCCTTCCCTCCCCCCCGCCCCCGCTCCTTCCAGCACACTCCTCCTCCTCCTGACAACAACCTGCAATGAGGTCGCAATGTTCTTGGCAATAGCAAGTCCCGCTCCAACATGCCTGATCACAACAACAGTAAGCTCCTCCTCTTCCTCCTGCTCCTGCTCCTGCTCCTCCTCCTCCTTGCCCTTCTCCCACCACCTTCCTCCTCCTATCTTGACAGGAACCGTCTCCTTCCCCCAGCTTCCCCCTACCTGCAGTAGAGGTGCATCGTGCAGGCCGCGATCGTCTTGGGCGCCTTCCCCGCCAGCGGACCTTGTTCCAAGCTGGTGGCCAGCTCGAAGAGAAGGTTCCTCGTCAGCTGGTCCTGAGCTGGGGAAGTCGAGAACTGAATCCTCCGGAAGAGCTTCGACAGGACGGAGCTGGCGAGGTGCTGGGGTCCGGCCTCCACCTGCCGGATGGGAACAATGCGCTGCAGCGCCAGAAATCCATCCCAGATCTTGCGACGATCCGGAGCCTCCTGCGAAGAAGTGGGGTCAGCAGGAGGAGGAAGAGGAGAGAAGGGGGCGGGAGGAGTAAGGTAGAGGCGCGGTGAGGTGAAGAGCAGGAGTAGTGAGTAGTACCAGAATTGAGGAGCAGGAGCAGGAGCAGGAGCAGGAGCAGGAGCAGCAGCAGCAGCAAGAAGGAAGAGGAGCAGGAGCAGAAGGAAGAGGAGCAGGAGGAGGAGCAGGAGGAGGAGGAGGAGGAGGAGGAGGAGGAGGAGGAGCAGGAGGAGGAATCTACCTTGCCCCAGACTTGAACGGCAGCAGACTCGATGTGAGCGAGGCGGGATTTGCATTCTGCCTCATCCCCCTCGTCTCCATCATCGCAGCTCATTGCCAGCACGACAGCCGCGTACATCGGCCTGCATGACGTTCAGCTCTCCTCTGCTTCCCTCACTCCTCGTTTTCTACTTCCCATCATCAAAGATTTACGACTCCTCCCACACATCTATCACTGTCCCTTGCCCTCCATCCTTCTTGCCCCGTATCCTGACCCGAGTCCCCTTGCCTTGTCTTCCTCTCCCTCCTCCTCACCTCGACGGGCGGCCTGCTGCCTTGCCTGACTCCCGATACTTGTCATACAGCTGGATCGATTTCTCCACGAACTGCAGCAGCAGGAGCATAAGGAGCTGACTTAGCCCGCTCTTCCTTTCACCTTGCTTCCTCCCACGTACTTGGACGCTGCCTCGCACAGCAGGCGAATCTCCTTGTAGTGCTTCTCCGACCTGCTCGATCGCGTCAGCTGGAGAGCATGCCATGCTGAGCAAGCAAACCGGCTGCGCTTGGAGGAGGAGGAACTCTCGGGCTCCTTGTCCTCACGGGGACGCTTGATGGTCTGCTGCTGCTGCAGTTGCTGCAAGGAAGAGCAGAGGAGAAGCAGAGGAAGGGTGGAGAAGAGGAGAAGGAGGAGGAGGGAAGGAGGAGAAAAAGTCAGGAGCATACTTCACAGGCACGCGAATGTCTCACCCCAAGGTCAGAGTTGAAGATACTCCTCTGCTGAATCGGATGCACGCACATTTGCGGTTGCTGTGCTGTCTCGATGCTGTGATGGAACGAGAGGACGCTCGGGGCGGGCTGGAGCTGGACGGGGCTCTTGCTGTCCAGGACGTTGTCGGAGGACGCCCACGAATGGGCTAACTCAGGGAATAGGGCGGAGAGGCAGGGAGAGGCGTTCTCGTCTACAGCGCTTCCCTCCCACAGCCCTGCCCCCTCGTGCAGGACATCCACCCCAGGCTGCATCAAGAACGAGAGAGCGCCATCGTCGTTCGCCATGGTCCTCCTTGAGAACCCGCTGATCAGGCTGACATGAGCGTGTTCAAGTCCTCCTGCGGTCGAAATGCTATCAGTGGAGACCGTAAGGAGATGATGACTCGCTCGCAGCGATGACTAGAAGCTTCTCGAATCGTATCCTCCCCTCCCCGTCTACACACTAACACAGCCCGAGTCAAGCTACTTGATGGGATACACTACGCGGGGCGAGCAACGCAGTAGGTGTTGACGGGCTCTCAAGCTCAACCCTTGCCCTGAACAGATTCTTCCCTGTTGGGGCAATTTTCACACTCAGAGGAGAGTATATCAGAGCATGAACAACACATCAGAAGGAGGAGATGGGGCACGCCATGTGGACGATTCCTACAAGAATAGGAAGAGGCGCACTGCACAAAGGCTAGTGTCTCCACGAGTGCTGAAGGAGGAGGATGAGGAAGCTCCTGGAGCTGATTTGGAACAAGCAGGTTAAGGAATCTAGGTCTCTGCATCTTCTACAGATGGAGGCACAAGATGAGAACGCCTCGACCACTCCTTCTGCTCCTCCTGCTGCTCCTCCTGCACTATTGTGAATTACGAGCATGGAAGCGGCGCTTAAGTCTGTCCTTCCAAATCCAGTTGGCAGCAATATTTCAATGGAGTCCTCCAAATTATCAAATTATTTAAACTTCACAAAATGTTTACATAAACTGGCTCAAGATTTTCGAGCGTTCACACCAAATGCAATCAGACCAGCCAACTTAATTCAAAGTTGTAATGCAACGATTCGTCACGATGACCGTGAAACGACTACCCCACCCCCATCGCTTTACCTCATCAGTACCCTTGAATCAACATTACTATCTGGGGGTGTTGTCCCTTATCGCTACCACCCACCCCATAAGGTTGTTCAGGTCCCCACCCCCTTCCTCATGTCCCTCGTGATCATTACTACAGGTATCACATTGGAAACCAAAAGACCCTACCCCCCCCATACAAAAGCACCACTCTATTATAACCCCTACCCCATCTTCATAAGGGGTGTATTAAAGCAGACAAGCCTTCCTCATGACCCCTTTGCCCCGACTACCCCTATCCCCCAAGTACCCCCACCCTCAAAAACGAACACGGAATCCACCCCTGATATTGCTGTGCTCAATGCGTCCCCACTGTTGTAGGAGACTAGGAGACACTCCCTACACCCCTCATGAGACAGGAGAAACAACCGGTACTCAGACAACTCTACGGCCACACACGCCGAAGGGCCTGATTTCTTGAGGCTCTAGTGTTGCAGGGTAGGTGGTTCTGAAGTCAACTTGGGGGTAGGAGAACAACAGGTGTAGTGAGGTAGGGGGGTAGGGGTAGTAGCGACGTCCGGTCCCTCCAAACGAACAGCAGGTCGTGAAGGGAGCATACATTGGTTAACCTAGGGGGGTGGGGTACCTCTCTGGTAGTTTAGGGGGATGTTGAAGGACAGGGAGAGGGTGGGGGTTCTGCATAAATCGATTGAAATGATTTATGTTGAATGGCGGGAGATATTGGTGGGAAACCACCGGGTGGTTGAAGTATTCAAAGGGGGGTGGTAGATCAAATCGATAAAACGATAAGGAGGGGGTGGGGGTCAGTGTAATTGTCGGATACGTATAAGGTTTTGTTGGCATTCTGACGGGTGGTGGACTCTGAGAGATTTCGAGGTGGGTGGGGTGGTGTTCATGAGAACAAGATAAGGGGGCGGTCATTTTGCCTGAGAAAATACACCGGGCAGGGGTGCTAGGGGTCCTCTTCCTATCAAATAACAGAGGGAGGGAGGATGGTGGGTAGGTAGTAAGGTGGAAATTGAGGGGTAGTAGGTGGGTGCAGTAAAGCCAGCAGGTATAAAGGCGAGGAGGCTTTTGTTTGGAACCCTCGAAAGGACCGGTCAATATCCCACATGTCCAAGTGATGGTGTAGGGTAGGGTGATGAACCGAAGAGGCTAGAAAACGGCCAGTAACGGCACCGGGCCCGGGGCTTAGCAGGTGACTGACAGTGCGACGGGGAAACCCATGGCCCGCCCAGGCCCGAGTGATTGACCGTTACAGTGATCCGTCAATTGTAACGGAGGGATCGGCTTGCATGGCGGCTTTCTTGGATATAGATATCGGCGACGAGCAGAAGAATCAAGAGGTGGGGGAGGAGGAGGAGGGGAGGGAGGAGAGAGCATGCGAGAAAGGGAGGGGGAGATGAGCTATGGGAGAGAGGGAGAGAGTTTGGTGGGGGATGGGGGATGATAGATGGAACGGGATGAAGAAAAGAAGTAGAAATGAGTACAAGTGAACCATTGAACGTGAATCTCACGTTGAAGGCTCATGGGAATTAGGGGGGATGGTTGGTTGGATGGTCGAGGAGCTGACTGACGTGATGTCGTGTACGATGAGTTTAACTGAGTTTCTCTCCCTCCCTCCTCCCTCTCCCTCCCTCCTTCCCTCCCTCCCTCCCTCCCTCCCTCCCTCTTTCTCTCTCTGCAGGAGGTCGGAGAATGGGAGCGGGCATGCAGGTTTGGAGGGTGAGGGAGGTTGTTGCTGTGGAGATGACGTCCTTTCCTCGCCATGGAAGGTTCCTCAAGACCAGCGGGAAGCAGTATGGGTAAGCAGCCTGTCGTCTCCTGACGTCTCCGTTGACCTGCGGGCAGGCTGGTGGGAGAGACTCCGTCGGATCTGGATGACGAAGGGAAGGAGAGCATGTTAGAGGTTTTGTTGTCTCTCAGCTTACGGGGGAGGAGAGGGGCTGAGAGGTCGCTGCCAGATGTACAAGACAGACCCCATGAGCTCCGAGGGCCCGATCCGCTCTGCTCCTCCTCCCTCCCTCCGCGCGGGAAGATTGGTGAGTGAAGGTCATCGAGATGTTGGTCGTGAGGAGGACGAGTCGATGACGCCGACGTTGGGAAAGGAGGGAAGAAGAGCAGGAGCAGGAGCAGGAGCAGGAGCAGGAGCAGGAGCAGGAGCAGGAGCAGGAGCAGGAACAGGAGCAGGAGCAGGCGCGAGGAGCAGGCGCAGGCGCAGGAGCA
>NW_005434617.1:459027-475032 GCF_000315625.1 Guillardia theta CCMP2712
CCCCCCCCCCCCGCCATCGCTAACTTCCTCCAACTCCTCTTACTTCTGCAAGTCTCCCTCCTCCTCTCATACTCTCTCTCCCTCGTTTCTCCTCCTCACGATCCCTGTCCTCTTCGTCTTCCTCTTCCTCTTCCTCTTCCTCTTCCTCTTCCTCTTCCTCTTCCTCTTCCTCTTCCTCTTCCTCTTCCTCTTCCCGTTCTTCTGGCACTCATTTGCATGTTGTATTCACGTCTTTCTC
Organism: Guillardia theta CCMP2712; assembly: GCF_000315625.1. NCBI lineage: Eukaryota > Cryptophyceae > Pyrenomonadales > Geminigeraceae > Guillardia > Guillardia theta. Next base: position 459,266 of record NW_005434617.1, read on the forward strand.
CTTTTCTCTCCTTCCCTTGGTTCCTTACCTTCTCTCTCTCCTTCTCCCCTCCCTCCGTCCCTTCCGTCCTTTCTTCCTTCCTTTCTCCTCTTTTTTCCCCCTCACTGCTCCATTCCCACCTTCAGGGTTGTCCCTTCCATCGCATTCAGACGGGTGAACAATGTTTTTGTTCGGGAGGAGGAGAAGGTTAAGGACGTTCTGCAGGATTCGTGTGCCAAGGAGGAGACGTGACGCGATTCGATGGTGAGGGGAGGAAGGGGAGTAAGGAAGAGGAGAAGAAAGGAGGTGGAACGCATGTGAGCACGAGCTCGCAACCAAGGAAACTCGAAGGAGGGGAGGAGGGAGGGGCAGGGAAGGAGCGGATTGGTCTGGGAGGAAGGAGGAAAGAGGAAAGATTGTCTTGTAGGAGGAGGGTGAGAAGACGGCAGGTTCCGGAGGGGAATCAATCTACGGCAAGAAGTTCAACGACGAGAAGGACGGGATGAAGCTCAAGCACGACAGGGCAGGTGGACAAGCTTGAGAGGAGGGGAAGAGGAGGAAGAGGAGAGGAGAGCAGAGGAGGGGAGGGAAGAGGAGAGGAGAGGAGCAGGAGGAAGAGAGGTTCAGGAGTGATTGGAGGATGAAGGTGTTGTGGCGATGGCAAACAGCGGAAAGAATAGCAACTCATCGCAATTCTACATCACATTGGATAAGGCTCCTCAGGTCCTCCCCTCCCTCCCTCCATCCATCCATCCATCCATCCATCCATCCCTTCCTCTCTCCCTCCCTGTCTCCCCATCCCCAAATCCCCTGCTGTCTTTCACTTGCCCTATTCTGTCTTGTCGTTCTGCTTGACCCTCATCATTGACATGTCCGGCAGTGTGACGGGAAGTATGTCGTCTTCGGCAGAGTTCGGGTCACTTGCTCTCTCCCCATCCTTTTCTTCTGCTCCCATGCCCCTTGCCCCAGTCATCCTACTCTCCTCTCGGTCCTCCCCTTTCCTTTCTGTCCTGATACTCCTCCCCTCTTTCTCCTCCCCCCTCAGTTCCCCTCTGTCCTCTTCCCAACTCCTACCTTTCCTCTCTCCTCCCTTCTCTCTTCTCCCTCCTCCTTCTCTCTCTCCTCCCGTCTACCTTTCCCCCCGATCCTCCCCATCCTCATCATCGTAGCAGGATGATTGCCTGCATGTTCTTGAAGCCATCGCTGCATGCAGCAGCCCCGATGGCACGCCAAAGGTTATTCAGCAACCCTGCACGCGCCTCGTTTCCTCCTCCTCTCCTCCTCTCATTTTCGTCTCCCATGTTTTTCACCGTCGTATTGTCAGTTGCTCCTGCTCCTGCTCCTGCTCCTGCTCCTGCTCCTGCTCCTGCTCCTGCTCCTGCTCTCGTTCTTGCTCGTATCAACTACTTCACATCCTATCTCCCTCCACTTTCCCCTCGCCTCGCCTCTCCCTTATCATCTCTCTCTCTCCTCATCCCTTGTGCAGGACCGGGTTGTCATCGCTGACTGCGGGCTGCTGTAAGAGAAGGAGAGAGAGAGGAAGAGAAGATAGTTAAGAGGAGAGGAGAGTTCAGAGGAGAGGAGAGTCAGGAGGGGAGAAGTTTCTGAGCATCATGGTTTATTCATCTCAACACAATTCGATGCAACAACAAACTTGCGCATCAAGACAGTGAAAAATTCTCCCCGCACATAACGCAGGGGGCAGACAAACTCCAACATCAACATATCTGTGAATTTACATGGCAAACCTTTGGAGGACCGTCGCTTCTGCTCCCTCCTCCTCCTCCTCCTCCTCCTCCCTCCTCACCCTCCTCCTCCTCCCTCACCCTCCTCCTCCTCCCTCCTCACGACTCCCTCCCACTCTCCCCCTATCCTTCGTACCGCTGAGCTCCTCCACCTTGGGTGCTCGCATCGACATCTCGTACAGGAAGAACTTGAGCTCGAGATACTTGCGACTCCCCGTCCCCACCTCCTGGATCGAGTAGCGGCCCTGCAGCCAGGCGGGAGGCAGCTCAAGGGGCTCGAGGGGAGGAGGACGAGGGTTGCCGTCGGGGTCGATGTACCAGAATACCCGATCATGCTGGAGGCAGTTGTTGTCCGCGCAGTTGACCACCCCCCGCAGGTGCTTGCAAGGGGAGAAGTACCCCACCTCCAGCTGTAGCTGCCGGTACCAGGAGTACATCCTCGCTACCCGCGGGATCGGAACCTCGATGCATCCCGTGCTCGCCCTCTTCGCTGCCTTCCTGAGCTCGAGCCGGTAGATCGCTCCTGTCCCACACGAGCTCACGATGGGATCGGGAGCGATGAGGAAGGGAAACATCCCCTCCTCCTCGTTCCTGCAGCACCAGGAAGGATCCTTGCAGAGGATCCCCAGAAAGGGATTTGCATCCTTGGAAGGCTCGACGACGGCATGCTCCGGCAGCTGTCGCTTCAGCCATGGGACAAGGAGCGGCTGTGCAAACTTGTGGAAAAAGGAATTGACCTGGCAGAGGAGGTCGAACCGAACGTCTTCGTCACTGTAGGACACGAAGACGTACTGCAGAAATATTTCCATAGCAGCTTCCTTGGTTGATCTTGACTTGTCCTTTCCTTGAATGCAACGCGAAGCCATGGAGACTTCTTGTCCTGCCCCTTGCGAGACTTTGTTTGTTTTCCCTCCGCCGCGAACAGCACAGCTCGCAAACTTGCAGGAATCCATGCGTGAGCTAGAGGACCTGCAGCACTGAGACATCACTGACGTGCTATCCATCCCCGCGGTTCACTTGCAACAACCTGCACCACCTGATCCTCCCGTGCTCCCACAAACTCGCGCAACGATCGTCGGAAGGCCTCTATGGAACAGACTCGACTGAGAACACGATAGGAGAGCTCACCAAGATAGAGTGATGTCAAGTCAGCACAGACATGTGAAAGAATCTCCTTCCTTCCCTCCTTTTTCTTCTCTCGTCCTTCGCTCTTGTTCCTCCACTGTCGCCATTGCGCCGCCCCCTGTCACGTTACGTTTCCCTTAGAGAGAGGAGGTCCTAGGAAGGAGCTAGGAAGGTGCTATCTGGTCTTAAAAATGCTCAGTATTCCCCTAGGTTTCCTAAGACCCCTATGGCATCTTCTAAGTGATTCTGAGTAGGACCCTAGGACCTCAAACTGTACCTTAGCCTCCCTCTCAGTACCCCTCTTCTTACCTCCTTCTACCCACCCATTTCGATCACCACCACCCCTCTTCACGAAGAGAAGTAGAAGGACCCTACCCCTGTGCGTCCTTCCCAACCACCGATGTCGACAGATTGTGATCCGCCCGCTGAGACCACCCGGTCAAGGAGTACCCCTACCCACCATCATCATGGATTCACGCGTGATTTGAATGGAATTTCGAGGGTCCTCGACACCAAAGGATGACCCCCTGTACACCCCCACCCCCAATGGTATGCGACTACCCCTGTAAGATGAGCCCCCCCGGTTCGCTGCACTGCTGCCACCTGAGTCTCATAGTTCCAGCTCCAACAATCATAACTGCCGATACCCCACCACCTCGTAAATGGCGAGTCAGTGATTTTAACACGTCTCAGGTGATCCGACTTGCAAACGCATCCCGGAGTCCGGTCCAGGATCTTTCGTCAGCTCAAGGCCGGGCCTCCCTCAGTGTCCTACGCTGCCATCATCGCGGGTGCATTCCGGTATCATGCGGCGTCTCATTCCTTCGGCGGCGGCCACAGCGCGTAGTAATTGAAGGTATCAAATAAGTTTGGGAGACAGCAGTCGGCAAGATTGGGTTTGGTTCTCGCTGTCTTTTAAAGAGTCCGAGTCTTCTGCGGCCGTTTGGCCTGCCACAGTGTGCGATAGTGTCAGGCCCCGGCGAGGGTCAAGCCCGGGCGGCCTCCTGACTCTCCTCAGTGTACTCAGTCACTGCGGCTGAGTGACGCGTGACTCCGAGTCGGCATCCGAGGCCGGGCCGCCCGGTACTTCATACGGGCGGCCGCGTGGCATCATATGATTGTGACCGTCACGGCGTACAAGTCTGACTTGAACAAACTTGCTTGTACTCCGTCACGGGGCACTGTGGCAGGCGCTGAAGCCTGGCGGCCAGCGCCCGGGCTCCGACGGCCGGGCGGCGCGCCGGGTCCCGGACTCGGACTGAGTCGGGGAGTCCGACTTGGAGTCCGAGCCGACGGCGAGCCTCGGAGTGTTTCACCGGCCCCCGGCTCCGGGGGGGCCCTTTACTGTTACTCAAAGTTAAGCCTAAATCAGTACGAGGGCAATCAATCAAGTCACTTCAAAAGATGTGGGTACCCCCACCTCTTTTTTCACCCACCATACTACCCCCTCAGCATATAGCTCCAAGGTCCGACTGGGGTGAAGGCGGAGGGTCGACAGGGTGGTGGTAGAGGGCAGGGGTGGTCGATGAGCGTTACTGCCATAGCGATGACAGCAGGGGCAGACATGGTTGTAAGGAGGAAGGGAGTATGAAGTGCAGGAGAAGGGAGAGCGGGAGCAGGAGAAACATCGAGATGGGGTTGCAAGCGAATGGCAGAGCATGAGATGATCCGATGATGAAGGATGCGTGTCGAGATAGAGGAGGTGATGTAATATGCTCCGGTTGTTTCAAGGAATCCATAAAGAAGTGCTTCAATGGGTTAGGGACAAGAGGAAGGGAACGAGCACAGCTATCTTCTTTCTGACATTCTCCTGCAGTCATTATGTAAAGTGCAGACAGTCCATCAGGAACGTACATCCGAATTTAGTGCTCGACGAAGGTCAGGTCGGAACGTTTATCTGAGTTATGAATTTGTGGAGCATTCTATCTGGTCAGCAACCGATGTAAGACTTCATGCAGCATGTTAGGGTTGCGATCGATGCAGTCTATGGCATACCATCCGGACAGTAGAGCTCAAGTCTCGTTGTCTAGTCTAACCAAGATGTCCATGTTTCAAGGGAGATCAAGCTCTCCTGTGAAGGGATCCATATCGACCAATTTTTGTGAGAAGTGCAAGACCAAGACGATGGGCAAGCTTCAATTCCCATGCGGACGGGTGGTGATTCTTTGCGAGAAATGCGCATTGAGCTTCTTTGATGTTTTGGTTTTGAAATCGTCTGCAAAGAAGGTGGTTTGGGACACGTCGGGTGGCTCGCAAAGGAGCTCGATGAAAGTGACGGAGGAGGGGGGTGCCGCAGCTGCAGGTCAAGCGAGCTTCAATTGGCTGCGACAGAAACAGCAGGAGGGAGAGATTAAGCTGCCGGACAACCTGAAAAGCTCGTACCAGAAGAACCTCTCCTCCACCATCTATCCCTCCAAGGGGAGAAGGCAAGCGACTCTCGTCTGCAGCATCGGTGTGACCATAGCGACTTGCTGCAGTCAACTCGCAGGCATCGGCAGACGAGACGGGCCCCAAGGCTCGAGAGATACTCTCATTCCAGCTCACCTGGCTCGAGGTTTGCCCGGGACTAGATTGATTCCCACCATCTGACAGAAGAGATTATAGAGAATTCTTCGATCTTGAAATCTATCTCAGATGTAAAGCATTCATTCTCTCGCTGTCGATATGTCATTCGGCTGAAGTTTGAAACATTCCAGTTCGAAAGAAGACAATCAAGATACGGGTTGAAACTTTCACTTTCAACCGATCAAACTCATTCCAAGGTGTGAGTTGATGAATATTGGTGGACATATGGGTTTGACTGCTCGCTTGTTCAGGAACCCTTGGTGCAGTCGTCTTATCTGCTAAGACTTCACTGAGTGACATGCAGCAAACGGGAAGAAGTGCGGACAGAGACAGAAAACCCGGTGCTACAGGCAGCATGGTAATGCGAGCGAGCTGAGACGAGAGTCTGCGATGTCAAGGGATGGCAGGGGATGAAATCCAAGGAGGCGAGACGATCATCGGCAATCACTACAAGCAGCAAGGGGTTGGAAAAAGAAGTTCACATGGGAACACCGATCATCGTCCCTCCGACATACTCCTCGTACACTCTTGCAAGCTTGCTCGCCCCTTGCTGACTTGACTTGTAGGCTAAGCACTTCCAACGCCTTCCCCTCCATCTTTAAAGGTACCTCTCTCTCTCTGATCCCATGACTCATTCTCTTGCCCTGTAAGGCACAAGCTCTCCTCTGAAGAACCTCAGGGTCTGATTGAAGCCTCTCACCTCCACTCCCTCGTCTCCTCTCTTCTTTGTTCTTACCTTCACTTTCTTATTCTTCCCCATTTTTTCTTGTGCTTCACACATTCCTCTCTCATTGGGAAGGGAATTTTGCGCTGTTGTTTATGAATCATTCTTTCATGTTGAAGTGTTCCTCTAGCCTTCCACTTGAGTCTGCACATCAAAGGAGAGTCAGATCGTGCCGTAATGATTCGAAACATCTAACACCTTAGAAGACCGAAACTCGTTGTCAAAGAAATCTTTGCGTAGCCTCTCACGACCTGGATCTTCGGGAGCAGCGGCCTGTTTCTGAGTCCTCGGCTGATTTTCTTTCTTCTGCTTGTCGTCAAGGGAGAAGAATTGCAGCAGCGACCCAGCAAATTTCATGACAGACTTGGTGATCTCATGCTCTGCCTGCGGGTCGTCGGGGCTGGGAGATTCTTTCCGCAACATCCTCTCCAGGGAGGAGTTGGACTCCTCATGCATCTCCTGCAGCCTCCTTGCGATCTCTTGCTCTGCCCGATGCAAGTCACTGAGACTGGAGATCAGCCAAGCTGCACTCTGATACTTCTCTCTGCGTTATACTGCTCAGCATCGGCAAAGCACTCTTCCCTCACTCCCACAGCGGTTCTATCTGTTGGCAGACGGTGAGTTTTGACATCATGATTACTTTGTGCTCGACCATTGTTGTATTTGAGGCACAAGAGCAAACTATGTACAGAAGCTTCATGCTCTTTCAGGTCCTGTTCACATCTCAGGGAACGAAATGCGAGAGTGGAGTTAGTGTCAAGAATACTTGTGATGTTACAATGGGGGATGAGCCACACGCCGCAAATGCTCTTTGCTCTTTCAACCTCTTCAACTCCATTGCCACTCGCTGATGCTTGTTGCGAACCTTGTTGCGTAGTCACATGAGTATGCTACCCTCATAGCAGTACACAAGGAAGAGAGTACCTCAATGCAGTATTCCTCAAGGTTTTCAACTTCCCCTAGCTCGTTGTCAGGGAGCTCTACAGGTTTTTGCTGCTCAGGCTTGTGCATGTTGATGCTTTGACAAGGTTCTGTATCGACGAGGCACATCATACCTACCCAGCGTCTGACTGTTTGGTTAGCAAACGCGATGGCAAAGAGCTTGTCAAGTTCCCACTCCTGCATATCCCAGCGGGTCAACATCAGAAGAGCGGCTGAGGGGGCTCACCTCAAGGAACTCCTGGTAGTCGCGCAAGTCTAGCTCTGATGGCACCAACATGTCCGACTTCTCCACCTCTACTTGCAACACGCGACACAACTGAAGCAGCACCGTCACTGGAATCCGAATGCACACAATCATACCTTCAACAGCCTTTCTGACGTCGTCGTAATGATTGAAGAGAGCAGGGAATGGATCGGTGTCTGTTTGTGTTGATGTTGATACCAGGAGAAGAGATCCTCCAGTCTTTCATTACACGGTCTGTTTCCTACATCATCTCACGTCATTTCATCCTTCCTTCAGGTGGAATTTGCTGACCCCAAAAGAATTTTGACAGCTGATTGTCACAATCAGAAACGAGTCCGTCGCCGTCCTGATCCATCAACTTGGATGTGTGAGGAGACATGCATTTCATCTCAGTGTAGAGCTTACCGCGTTCAACACACGCATGTCCCCTTCTTCTGCTGTGATGAGCTTTGAGTGCTGTGGCGAGAGCAGATCCACTGGCCGATCAGGGTCCAGCTCATGCCTGCGCGCTGCATGGGCAATGAGCTTGTTGAGGGCGAGGAGCTGAGACGGCGAAACGAGAGTCCTCGCCATGTTCAGAGTGATAGGCGAAGACGAGGCCGACTGAGGATAACTGTCGGGGAAGGGACGCCAAGCAACTCTCGCAGGAGCGGTTGGCGGGGAAAGAGAGAGCAAGGCGTGGACAGGGGAGTGACGGATGGGAGGAGACGGAGGAGGAGAGGAGAGATCAGGACGGGGAGAGGCCTGGTCCCAGTAAGTTGGAACCGAAGCTGCCAGCGCCGGAGGAGGAGGGGAGGGAGAGCGAGACGACATGGAAGCCGGTGTTCGCTTCAGGACACAAGGCGTGTTGTGTTGTGTGGGTGGGTGAAGATGGGATTCTGGTACCAGGGGGTACCTTGTGATTGTGATGAAGTTGGGGTACTCAGGATAGAGGATGGGGTCATGAACATTCAGAGGGTCTCAGTAGCAGGGTGGTAAGTACAGTTATGAAGGAATTTTTAGGGTTGTGAGGTCAGGAGGTGGGGGTGTAATTCTCATGGGGTGGGGTTCATTTCCTAGATGGGGTCCACATGAGGGGTTTGCGATCATACCCGGCTGCACTACCCCCTCATCCCCATGTGTTACTACCGTTCCGAGACAGATACCCTATGGACCCGACCCTCCAGCTCTACCTTTACGCTAGTCCACCCCTCCCTCCGACCCACGTCGGTAATCAAAGTACCCCACCCCTTGCCTGCAGTGCAGTACGAAACTTGCAGTGCTGAACTTTGTCCCACCCCTTGGCCTTGTAAACTCCGACAGCCCCCACCCCTCCATGAGATGCCTCTGGGCAGACAATGCACCACCACCCTGCACACAAGAATCCTGCATTTTAGACTTGAAATATATGGAACTATTTTCGTGCGAAATTTCAAATAATGCCTTGAGTTTTTGAATAAGATATTTCATTTGAAATTTTCACCCACCCCAGCAAGTCAACGAAACAGAATCCCCGCGCAGATCTACCACCCCCACCTACCCAATATGACCACCCACATCGGAAGATCTCTCTAAAAGGAGGTGGGGAGAGGATCGGGAGAATCGGAGAAGCAGCAAGGAGGGTGAAAATGGTAGTAGAACGAGGAGGAGGAGGAGGAGGAGGAGGAGGACGAGAAGAAGAGGAGTCAAGGGCAAGGTAGTCGAGGACGATGGTAACAAGGTAGAGGGTGCAAGGCATATCGGCAAGGCAAGCTAGAAGGGATGGAAGGACGAGACAAAGCATGGGCTGGAGCAGCAACGGCGCCATAGTGCGAGTAGATGAAAGCGGGCAGAAAGATCAAGGAGAAAAGCCTCTGGCTGTGTAGATATAAGATATAATTGTCAGCAGGAGTCAAGGTGATGAAAGTATTAATGTTTGAAACAAGATGGAGAATAAGTGTTTCTGATTGCGAAGGAAACTGTGATGATTGTTTCTACAAAGTTATGTTGAAGGACAAAGGTTGGACGAGAGCTAGGGATCATGCATGCAGGAAGGCAGATGAATACACACACAAACGAAGAGGAAATTCAAGTGTGGATTGGACTCATATGAAATCTGCTCAAGAAAAAAATTGCAACAAAGTTCTAGCCCATAGATTGAAGAACCGTGTATTTTTAAAAAGTTGCACTGAAGTATGTTACAACGCAAGATTTGATTCGAAATGGCAACCAGAGATTGATTTCGGCATGTGACATTTTGATGCAGATGCAAACGTCAGGGCCTCCTCACCTTGCCACGGAGTACATCAACGTCTCCAGGGAGGGGGTTCCCCAGGGGGACACACCTACAGGAGGGTTCTCTCCCAGCTACAACAGCATCTCTCCCAGGGGAGTATACGACTCCGGTCGCCGATACCAGGGTGACGTCAGGGGGAAGAGAAACTCCCTGGAAACAGCGCAAACGCGCAGGAGCAGCATGCTGAGGGTGAAGGATCACGACCTCGGGCAGGCTGGGGTTGGACTTGTCTTTGTCAAAGACGATACAAACGACCATCCCGTGGTTGCAGCTGTGACGGCTGATGGGTCTGCCTTCCGGGACGGACAGATCCAAGTAGGAGATAGAATCACCAGGGTTCAAGGACAGCCCACTTTCGGAGTCAGCACGGAGGGGCTTGCGGAGAGGATTCTAGGTCCTTACGGATCTTCGGTGAGCCTGACCTTCATACGACAAGGAGACGACAGAGAGTTTGTAGTCAGCCTCATCCGAGGATCTCCGATCTACTGGCACATGACAGATCAAATCCAAATCCTGCAGAAGACCGTGGAAACGCTGGATATGGAGAAGATAAAGATTCGATCCGATTTGGAACAGCTTCTGACCAATGAAAGAAAGCAGCATTACTCTGAGATGAGCGAGAAAACCAAGAGGCATGATGCCTTCGTGTCAGAAATGAGTGCTCACCACCAGCAGTACGTTGAATCTTTGTCGAGGAAACATGAAGCCGATATGCAGCAGACCACAGACCGTTTTATGCACCAGATAGAAACGTCCAAGAAGGATCATATGCAACAGATGACTGAGGCAGCTAAAAACTTTCAAGCAACGATCGATGAGTACAAGCGACAGTATAGCGATCTCATCGCTGAGCAAAAGAAGCAACACTCTGAAACCATTGCGTCGTATGAGAAAATGCAAATTCACGCAATGAACGAAAAGGAGGTGCAAATCGCTCAAATTCACAAGAATTTCAACGAAAAGCTTGAAACTTATAATTTGGAGCTTCGGACAAAATCAGAAGTGCTCGAAACTAAAGAAATTGAGAACGGCCGACTCAAGAGTGATGTGCAAACCTTGAAGGGGAAATGCACATCTCTGGAAGGAGAGCTAAAAGCAGCCGCAAAAGACATGAAGGTATCTTGTCTTTTTCCCTGCTCGAAGCTTTAACGCCCTCGCCTTCAGGAGCTCAAAGATTCATTCTCAGCTCTCAAGACTGAGAACCAGTCGACTATCCAGCAATTGAGACAGGAGCTTGAAGCGTACATGCGCCAGGTCTCGGATCTCAACGCCAGCCTCTCCAAGCAAGCCCAGGAGCTCCGTATTGCACACAAGGAGAAGAGTGAGCTCGTCTCCTCCCTCAACTCCGTTCGCGCCGAGGCCGATCGGCTGCAGGCAGAGCAGAAGGTCTTGGACCCATGCTCGCTCCTCTCCGGCCTGTGACGAGACTTGGCAGGCGCTGGAGGGTAAGCTCGAGAAGCTGGGCTCAGACAGCAACCAGAAGATACAAGCTGTCGAGGATCGGGCCAAGCAGGTCCAGCAGAAGCTTGAGCAGCAGCTCAAGGCCGCCAAGGACGAGCTGGAGAGCACAAAGCACGCGCTCGGAGAGCAGAGGGCTCTTAGCGAGGAGCTGAAGATCAAGGGGGAGCGGCTGACCCAAGACAAGCAGGTAAGAGATCGAGTCTGACCGGGAAGGGAGGGCATGGGCCGGAGAGGAGGGAGGGAGTAATGCACATCACAGGACCTGCGAAGCAAGCTCGAGAGTCAGGAGGCAGAGCACAGCACACGGATGAAGAAGCTGCAGGAGGAGCTTGAAGCGTACATGCGCCAGGTCTCGGATCTCAACGCCAGCCTCTCCAAGCAAGCCCAGGAGCTCCGTATTCTTACATTGAGCCCCGGTTTCGTCTCCTCCCTCAACTCCGTTCGCGCCGAGGCCGATCGGCTGCAGGCAGAGCAGAAGGTCTTGGACCCATGCTCGCTCCTCTCCGGCCTGTGACGAGACTTGGCAGGCGCTGGAGGGTAAGCTCGAGAAGCTGGGCTCAGACAGCAACCAGAAGATACAAGCTGTCGAGGATCGGGCCAAGCAGGTCCAGCAGAAGCTTGAGCAGCAGCTCAAGGCCGCCAAGGACGAGCTGGAGAGCACAAAGCACGCGCTCGGAGAGCAGAGGGCTCTTAGCGAGGAGCTGAAGAACAAGGGGGAGCGGCTGACCCAAGACAAGCAGGTAAGAGATCGAGTCTGACCGGGAAGGGAGGGCATGGGCCGGAGAGGAGGGAGGGAGTAATGCACATCACAGGACCTGCGAAGCAAGCTCGAGAGTCAGGAGGCAGAGCACAGCACACGGATGAAGAAGCTGCAGGAGGAGCTTGAAGCGTACATGCGCCAGGTCTCGGATCTCAACGCCAGCCTCTCCAAGCAAGCCCAGGAGCTCCGTATTGCACACAAGGAGAAGAGTGAGCTCGTCTCCTCCCTCCACTCCGTTCGCGCCGAGGCCGATCGGCTGCAGGCAGAGCAGAAGGTCTTGGACCCATGCTCGCTCCTCTCCGGCCTGTGACGAGACTTGGCAGGCGCTGGAGGGTAAGCTCGAGAAGCTGGGCTCAGACAGCAACCAGAAGATACAAGCTGTCGAGGATCGGGCCAAGCAGGTCCAGCAGAAGCTTGAGCAGCAGCTCAAGGCCGCCAAGGACGAGCTGGAGAGCACAAAGCACGCGCTCGGAGAGCAGAGGGCTCTTAGCGAGGAGCTGAAGAACAAGGGGGAGCGGCTGACCCAAGACAAGCAGGTAAGAGATCGAGTCTGACCGGGAAGGGAGGGCATGGGCCGGAGAGGAGGGAGGGAGTAATGCACATCACAGGACCTGCGAAGCAAGCTCGAGAGTCAGGAGGCAGAGCACAGCACACGGATGAAGAAGCTGCAGGAGGAGATGGATGAGTTGAGCAAACAATTGAAGGTGTTGCAAATCCTTTGTGCTTCGTCGTGGCTGACAACTTTCCCAGAATCTCTCAAAACAGTTGCAAGAACAGATGAAAATCAACGCAGACCTGAAAGACCAAGTACAAGATGGAACAGACATGCAGGACGAAGTCAAGCGTCTCAAGGCTGCTCTGCTTGCCAGCCAGAAGACAGTGAAAGACCTTGATGAGACTGTGTCTCTCCTCCGTCCAGAGAACGAGCTGCTGCAAAGTCAGGTCGACGAGCTGAAGGAGGAGCTGATTCTCTTCAGGGTAAGGACGTGGGAGGATGTTGACAGCAGAGGTCTTGACTTTGTGTTCAGAACGCCAGGTTGCAGATTGTGACGAAGTATGCTCTCATGGAGAGTAAGCTTGAGGAGAAGATCTTTCTCCTGTCTGAAGAGCGAAACCGATTCAAGACTGAGATCGAACACTTCTACTCCTTGCCGTAAGAGCAGGACGAGGAGGAGGAGGAGGACGAGATGAGGAGAGGAGAAGGAACACTTCTACTCCTTGCCGTAAGAGCAGGACGAGGAGGATGAGGAGGACGAGATGAGGAGGAGGAGAAGGAGAAGGGATGACATTGTACCAGGAATCCTTGCGGAGTTGGGATGGGGCTCGAGACAAAAGTCATCACGAGCTCCAAGCTGAACGTTCATGAGGAGGAGGTGAGGGTGATCGACCTGGTGCCCGGAATGTCTGCCGCTCTCTCCGGTGCCATAGCGATCGGAGACAAGATCTTAGAGGTGAGAAGGAGGGGGAGGGAGAAGGGGAAGGAGGGGAGGGAGAAGGGAAGGAGGGGGAGGGGGAAGGGGAAGGAGGGGGAGGGAGAAGGAGGAGGGAAGAAGATTGGGGGAGTTTGAGGGGAATGACTGGTTCGCGAAGATCGACGGCTTTTCCACGTGTGGCAAGTCGTCGGATGAGATTAAGAACATCGTGTCGGGACAGCGCGGGTCCAAGATCGTGCTAAGTGAGCCCATGCTGCCTGCTCTCCCCCTGCTGACTCGCCTTCAGCTGTAAAGCGAACCAACGATGAGGTGGTCAAGGTCGTTCTTAAGCGCGGAGCATGGGGACCCGAGCATGCAGTTGTCACCCCAGAGCACTGGGACATGCAGGTAGAGGAGGAAAGGAGGGAGAGCAAGAGAAAAGAAGGGCGAGGAGGGAGGGAGCAGGGGAGAGGAAGGGGCAGGAAGGGCGAGACAAGGCGGGGAGTGGATGGCAAGCAGGGATGGATGGATGGATGGATGGATGGATGGATGGATGGATGAAGGGATGGATGGATGGATGGATGGAGGGAGGGAGGGAGGGAGGGAGGGAGGGAGGGAGGGAGGGAGGGAGGGAGGGAGGGAGGGAGGGAGGGAGGAGATAAGTGAATTGACATTTAAAGTTGCAGAACGGAGGAAGTTGGCCGCAGCCTCGTTCACCGAAGGAGTTGGAAAGAGATCTGACATTAGAGAAGAACGATTGAAATCCAAGTGAAACCTTGAATTACCTTTTGATTCAGTTTCATTGGTTGGAAATTCAAATTCATCTGTCTGAATTCATGTTCACGCATCGAAATTCTCTTCGTGCCTGGTTGCCCTGAGGCTCAAAACTCTCTCGAGCTCCTGCTGATACACCAGCTGGGATCGAAGTTGTTCCTGTTCAATATCATCGACTTGCTGTTTCTCTCTTGGCTCTTGTCGAGCATCGTGTTCTTGTCTTGCTGCAAGTGTTGCTGTATCTTGTTGTCTTGCTGTATCTTTCTGTTTTCTCTGTATCGTCATAAGAGAAATTCTGCTTGAACATGCACAGACTCACCGATGCGCTCGTTCTTCCCGTAGACCTCCTCGTCCTGATGTTGAGGAAGAGCTCCGTCATCACTTGCGGGGTCAAGGGCCCGCACGTCTGTTCCCCAAGGCTCAAGCTCTCCTCCTCCTCACTGCCTTCCTCTTCCCGACTTGAGCTCGCACAGAAAATGATCTCTTCCTCCGTGCTAGCTGCTGTCTCTCCCTCCTCAACTTCCTCCATCACGTCCTCAGTCTGTAGTTGCTCCTCCTCGCACCTCCTCCTCCTCCTCTTCCCCGGTGGCTCGTCGCCTTGCCGGGCAGGAGCGAGTGCGCGGTGAGCAGCATCAAGACAGGCGAGGGAGGCCAAGAGCTCCGCCCGCAGGGGGTCAAAGTGAAGCAGAAAAGTCGAACTGAAGTCATCAAAGAAGGAGACGTCGACATCTCCTCCTCCTCCTTCTCTCCTGCTCCTGTCACTGCATTCCACCTCTTCGCTCCTTATATCTCGTTCGTTCGCCATCCCACGCAACTGCTGCAGTCTCAAGTTCGCCTGAGCAACCAGTGAACGAGCCGAGCACAAGAACAAAGACATCACCAGCTCAACCCGAGCTGCTGCCTCCGACACACAGTTCTGGATCCAACCTCTTCCTGCTCCTGCTCCTGCTCCTGCTCCTGCTCCTGCTCCTGCTCCTGCTCCTGCTCCCTCCGCAGAGCGGGAGACTGGGAGGGAAGCGTTCTGGCGTGCAAGGAGGAGGGAGCAAGTGCGACGAAGGAGGCGATCGACTCGGAGCTCGAGGCTGCTGCCGCTGCATAAGCACGAGAGCGATCGGAGCACGTGGAGTATCTCCTGCGATCAGGTCAGGGGAGGGGAGGAGGGCAGCGACTCCTCACGTTCTCCTCGTCCATTCGCCTCCACATGCAGTAGAAGAAATCTTTCTGTGCTCGGACCAGACTCGACTTGAGAGTTGATATCTCCTGCTGCTGCTGCTGCTGCTGCTGCTCTTGTTGCTGTTGTTGTTGTTGTTGCTGTTGTTGCTGCCCCTGCCCCTGCTGCTGCTGCTGCTGCTGCTGCTGCTGCTGCTGCTGTCTGTAGACCTCTGCGAGATCCTTCAAGCATCGTAACAAGATCTCGCGCATGTCTTGGCTCTCCCCTGCTCACAGAAAGTCAAGATTTTCCCCATCCCTCTGCTCCTCTCTGTTCTTCTCAACCTTGATCTTCTTGTTTCATCCACTTCTGCAGCCTCGAAACTGCTGAGAGTCAGTACACCACGACCACAACCACCGCCATGTCCTCCTCCTCCCCTTCCACACCTTTGACATCTCCTTCCCCCCCCCCCCCACGCAAATGGAATGAGCATGGCAACTGGAGGAAGATAGGAGAGAGGAACTTTCTTAGCATGGACATATGTTCACATTACAAAAAACTGGGGTGGGTGTGCCTGCTATAGGCAGGAGAGGGGGGGCAAGAGGGCACGTATAATGAAGGAGGGGGGGAGA
>NW_005434617.1:475132-486422 GCF_000315625.1 Guillardia theta CCMP2712
CGCTCTGCTCTGCTCTGCTCTGCTCTGCTCTGCTCTGCTCTGCTCTGCTCTGCTCTGCTCTGCGCTCCTCTCCTCTCCTCTCCTCTCCTCTCCTCTCCTCTGCTCTCCTCTCCTCTCCTTTCTCCTTCCCTCTCCCTCGCTTTCGTCTTCCTACTCGCGTCTGGTTTCGCCGTCTCCCGACTCTGAGGCGGAGGTGTGAGATATAAGGAGAAGCGAGGGAGGGGAGGGAGAGCAAGGCAGGCAGAGCATGATCGACAGTAGGAGGAGGGGCAGGAGCAGGAGGGGCAGGAGCAGGAGGGGCAGGGGCAGGAGGAGCAGGAGCAGGAGGGGCAGGAGCAGGAGGGGCAGGAGCAGGAGGGGCAGGAGAGTCGAGCAAGAACGGATATCAATGATGACTAAGAGGACGGGGAGCAGAGGGCCACACGGCGAAGCAGGTGAAGCAGAGCAGCGAGACGTCAGAACAAGAAGAGGAGAATGAAGAGGAGGAGGAGGAGGAGGAGGTTCAAGTGCAAGAAGGGGAAAACGAACACGAGTATCTGGGGAAGACCGGAGCTTACCTGACCTTACATGATAGAACCATGAAGATCCGTCGGGCGCTTGCAGCGTCGCTGCTTTCCATCGTTGTAAACTCGGGGCTGGTCGCCTCCTTCGCTTCATCTCCCGCTCTCGCTAGATCGATGAGCGTCAAGGCTGTGCATGCTTGCAGAGCTTCTTCTTTCCACGGCATGGTGAGGACACGAGGACCAGGACTGTGCGTGGTCATCAAGTGACGCGATGGCAGGCTGCTGGCCAGTCGTCAGTCCTCTCCCGCCGCTCTCGCTCTGTGCGGCTCAACGGCGTGTCGGGCTCGAGGATGGTGATTTACTGATCCATCAAAACCGCCTTCGACGCATTCAGATTCTATGTGCTGCGTCAGGGCGAGGAGCTGCGAGGTGAGAGGCGCAGGCAGCTGGGTTGCTCCTCATGCTGGTGCAGGTACCGGAGTGTGGGGAGCTCTCAGGATCAAGAGGGATCCGGATGAGAGCAAAGAGCAGGAGAAGAAGGAGGAGCGGGAGAGCTCTGACTAGGCCGCCCTGACGGGATACGCCCGAGAAGCGGGTGAAGGGAAGGAGCAACCATGACGGACGCATCAGAAAAGAAAGCTTGATACGCCCTGAGACCTCTTCCCTCCCTCCCCTCCCACTCGCTGCCTCTCCTTGGCGATGTTATAAATTTCAAAATCTCACGTGGAATGTCTGCGGGTAGTTAGAGGTTGGGATGAGCAGGAGGGAGGGAGCAGGGGAACAAGAGTTCTTCCTAGGAGGGAACAGTCAAGAGCAGCAAGTCATGTCCTCTTCAGCTCGCCGTCTCTTGTAACAAAACCTTCAGCATATCACCAACGGTCTGTGCGACAGGAAGCAGGTGTTCTGCTCCCGAACCAATCCCGAGGGCTCGTAGGGAAGCAGAAGTTTCTACCTCCTTGTCGCCTTTGAGGTCCTGCAGCAGGGTCAGCGAGGACATCCGGCTGTGGGACGGGAGGAGGAGCAGACCTCAGAGAAGATCCAGTCATCAGCAGGGCTGACAGGAGCAGGAAGGGACATGTCCAAGCATCCTCGAATCAGAAGCTCTCGCAGCTCTTTGGTAGCACGTCAGTCAGGCCCCCTACCTCCTCCTGCTGACCTTCCGCGCTTGTTCGACGCTCCTGCCCAACGATGAAGCGCCTGCGAGCCATGCTCACCCTCCTGCGAAACTCTCGGACGCTCCTCGTTCACCTGGACTCGCTCAACGCTTCTCCCGGCATCTCAGCAGCAGCGAGATGAGCCCGAGCAGCGTCTCGCACGTCACAGATCAGCCTCGTCTGCACCTGCTCGCAGCATGAGGGAAGGAGACGGCGGCCGCTGCTTGCCTTGCCCTCCCCTCTCAGCCATCGGCGAACTTGCTGCAAGGACGCACTCTTGACGCCTGAGGACCGAGGAGGACCGAGGAGAAACGTTGGAAGAATGGAAACTACTTCAATTCCATGCTCCCGTCCAAACTGCAAGGCTTCCTACTGGAGGGTGAGGGTCGACAAAATATCGGGGGAAGCGAGAACGAAGAGGCGGAATTGAGGCAGAGGAGGAAGAGGAGGAGGAGGAGGAAGGACCTTCTCTGACTGAGTCTTTCCGTACTGGTAGGCTTCCATGCCGGGCCCGTCTTTCGTGCTCACTGTGTTCCAATCATCCGAAGTGAAGAATTCCTGCCGTCAGGGTCAGCGCACAGCCCCAGATATCGCTCGCACGCCCCACCCCATTGCGAGGTTTCTGTCCACTTCCTCTCAGAGCGGCGACAGAGGAAGTCAAGACCACCCGCCTCACTCCGGCTCTTCTCGCGCTCGCCATTACCTGTGCCTGCTAGTCATGCCGCCATTGATTCAGAGCAGCCGGACACGTTCAAGGTGCCTTCAATGCAAGTGCTGACTACTTGCTGCTTCTGACTGGCTTGTTGGAGAGACACGGGGAACGGAGAGGCAGCGTGAAACACGACTTGCACTCCTTCGAAGGCTTCATCGAAGCTTCCTTCCTCCAAGAGCTCACACCCACGCACTACTCTCACACCATCCATGGCTGGTAAGGCAGCTGACGGCCGAGCTCTTACAGTCGTGACAACCTTGCGAACATTCAGCAACATACGAGGAGGCGAGTCGAACAACCTCGTGGCCCTGTGCGCATAGCTGAGCAATCAGCTCCTGACCCAGGAAACCTCCTCCTCCCGTCACACATGCAGCATATCCCGCAGCTCTTTCACTCCACAACACCAGGACAGAAGCAAGCAAACTCAAGCTGCTCAGTATTCTTGTCAAGTTCATCCACGAGTCTTCTTCTCCCCCTCCTCTTAGTTCGCCATGTTCCCTACCGGATCCCACACCTGATCCCACCGGGACGAGCCTGGGCGGGCCTGTTTTCAACTACGAACCAGCTTCGTTGAGAGTTTTAAAATGACACATTGAATATTGAAAATACAAGCGTTTATTTCTTTCAGATTCAGAGCCACGAACTTGTTTCGTTTGACATTCCAAGTTTTTGGGTAAAGTTTAATAATCACTATTAAAGAGATGTACTGTAAGCTGCATCAGATAGAGACTGAACTGGTACAATTTCTAATACCATTATATAAAACTATATATAAAGATCGATTACCGGGAACCTTTGGTACAATAAAAGTGCCAATATTATATATCATTATATTTTGTACTGGTTGGAGACACTCAGGAAAAAAAACATAAAACTTATTATTTCCTTCATAAACGCTGGTCTTCGGATTCCCGGAGGGGGTGGTCAGGCCATTCACTTGTAGGGTAAGTTTGCTGGAATGATGGCAAAAGACCCACCCTTCCCTCATAAAATATACAGATTATAAAATACTCAATATCCTCATATGGTACCAAAATTTGAATTTGAATGAGTACCTTTGGAAATTTTCTGCCTCTGATGAAAATTTGTGACTCACACACCATGGCAGGGCAGGTGAGGCAGACGCTTCAGGGAGGACGGGAAGATGTGGAGAGAGGAAAGGAAGGAGGCGGGGGGAGATGAGGGGCGGAGGAGGCGAAGAAGAATGCGTCAGAGAACATGATGGCCAGAAGGAGACGAAAGTTGTATATAAGAACATGAGGTTGTCTTGGACCGAGACAAACCGCAGGAGTAAGAATATTGCAGAGTGTGGGAGAGAGGGAGAGGAAATCGAGACGGGAATGATTCGTTTTCACGGAAACAAAACATGAAAACCTATGAGAGGCGTGCGAGAATTGTCACAAGGTGGAAGGATGATTACTGAATTAGCAAGTTTCTTGATAATTGTAGACGAAGGGTACCGAACAAGCAGTAGGATCGGAACAAATGACAAAACATGAGGTAGCAGATGCATTTTCAGAGGAGAGGAGAGCAGAGGTATCTTAGAGAGAACGTAAGCAGGAGAATTGCGTTCAGCGCAGGCCTTTATCCTTTCATAACGTAAAGTTGACGTCTTTTGCAGTGCATCACAATGGATAACGATCTTGACATGTCAAGTCTGCCGTCGGATTGTTTTTCTGAGTGGAGTGGCAACGAAATGAGCAATATCAAGTATGATTCGCTTCTCCTGACTCCTGAGCGAAGCATCAAGGTTTGGGCTCACCCCTACGAGGAACATTTGTTAGACCCCTGCAAGTTCTTGGATTTCAATCAGTTCCCTGCCGTTGACTTGCCATGCACGAATCCCTTTGCTGCCCTCCAGACTTGCAGCAACTCGACGGAGTCAACGAGCAAGGAGGTAGCGCAGGGATGCTCGTCGTCGGATGGCAGTGCGCTGGAGGACGGAGTGCAGCAGTTGCCGTCTTGCGCGTCTTGGGGTAAGAGCGACCGGCGGGGAGTACGAGAGCCTCTGTCAATGTCCAACTTCAACCAGAGAAGCGAGGTGAGGGAAAACAGAGACCTCGACTCTGTGGACCTCGAGGGAGGCGAGAATGGTGAGTTGCCGATGATGAGGAGCGTGTGGACGAGGAGCAGCCACGAGGGTCTCCTCACATGCGTGGAGGGCAAGAAGCGATGGTACCAGTGCATCGACTGCTCCTACCGCAACGATCGACTCTACCACAGCAAACGTCACTACGAGAGGATCCATGTCAAGCACGGCAAGTCGGCTCCTTCCAAGCGCAAGTACCCCGAGGCTGCCAGCGACGGACTGCCAGGTCTGGTGCAGCTAGATCCGATATCGGTAGCGAGCCGATGCAACAAGGATGCTGGAGGAAGTGAAGGAAAAGTAGAGGAGGCTATGAACATGCAGCCAGTCAAGGTTGAGACTTGGAAAGGTGATAGTCAGGTCAAGGAAGAAGGAAAGAAGAAGCCGCGCACGGAGAAGCTGAAGCCTGGAGTGACCATGATTAAGTCGAGAAAGATATCGCAGACACTCAGCACGCGAGAGGATCTCGATCAGGCAGAGTGGGAGGCGGTTGCGAACAATTATAATCACTTCCAAGTGGTGGCAACTTGCGACGACTTTTCGTGGAACTTTCACTCTGATTCATGATGAATGTGACTCGACGCCTTCACACTTGAACAAATAATCTGTCTCAGCTGTGATACTTGTAAATGTAGTGCTTATGTTTGTCCTGGCCGTTACTCTGCTCGATAGGTTTTGAAGAAGTAAAACAACACTTGTAACGAGTGTATATCGTTTGCATGCTAACCCACTATCCTACAGTCAAACATCGGTTGTCACTCATGCCCTAGACAGCATATCCCAGCCCAGGAGCCTGGCCCTTGCCAACAGAGATGGGGGGGGAGAGGAACTGTCCCAGTGCTTTGATCTGCGAGGGGTTGAGAAGCTTCTCATGAGATTCTCGCTGCCTCTTCTGCTCCACGCTCTTGTAGTACTTGATCCCCTCCGACAGTCTCTTCGCCTGCGGCCCCAAAACTTTCAGCTTCACCCTACTCACAAGGAGAAGCTACCAGTGCTCTGTTGTACCATTCGGCAGTCCCCCGTGAGCTGACGCGCTTCTTGAGAGGATGCACCTCCTTGCCAGTGACCTGTCACATCTCTCAGCCTCTTTCTTCAAACCTACACAGATACACACACGCACACCACCACACCGGTAGCCATCTACTACCTTGTGAATGAAGTTCTCGACGTAAGGGCCCTGCGAGCTCTGCTCCATCTTGAGGCTCTGTCCGAGCTCCTGCGTGGACAAGTAAGGAGGGTTCTATTCCAGCAAGGCGATTCTCGACCTGAGCCAAATGAGTGGCAGAGTCCTTCTTCAAGAACTTGGGAGCAGCGTGTTTAGGGGCCCAGTTCTTATACTCCATCGTTTCAAGCTTCTGTGCCTCATGGACCTTTACATGAAGTTCGTTACGAAATTTGGCAACAGCGCTTGAGCACGTACCAACTTCTCTCCATCCTTCTTGTTCAGCGTGGGGTCGACGTGATGTACAGCCTTGCGAAGCCCCTCTTTCACAGCAACATTCAAAGGAAGAGCATCCCGCAGACCCTGCCAACATGTGAAAAGACAGTCGAACGATGCATCGAAACCTACATCTTGCAAATAGGCAGCAACACGCTTGTCCTGCTCCTTGCTCAAGGTTGCATGCGCACTCGGGATGCTTCGTAGCTGCTGGAGGTTGTTGACATCCTTCAATGTAGCTGCTGCTTTCGCACTCGCTTGTGTGGTTGAGTGGAGCATCTAGAAACGGAAACGATCAGATCATTTATGCATTTGTTTTCAACAAATATGAAAATCACTATAGCGACAAGACCAGTAAACGCTTCAAACAAGACACCAGGCACTTCGTCTACATTCTCTTCACCTTGTGGGTGGTTGGGTGCATAACCTTGTGGTTAACAACGTTCATCGGAGTGTCGAGGTCCTTGACAAGCTCCTCGGACTGCTTCCTGCTCAGACTTGGGCCCAAATCCTTGCTGAAGGTCTGAATGTGATTCAAGTTCTTCCTCCTTTCATCTTCAATCTATCAAGAGACAAAAGACAAGTTACAACCGTGTAGTTAACAAGATGTTGCACAGGAAGGAACAGGAGAGCGCAAAAAATCCTTTAGGGAACAAGAAAACCACGACATGAAGCTGGAGCGAATAGGAAAACCACCACACAAATCAGTGATCCGCGCTCACCTCTTGATTGATGGCATTCTTGGCAACAATCGCGAGAGCATCGGCCTCTCCAGCATTCAATTCTGCTGCTAGTTTCTTGCCCGCCATGGCGTTAACCTTCACTGCCTGAAATCATAAATCAGTTAGCTTTGACAAGCATTCGTAAATCAGTTAGCTCCGAGCGACAGAGAACTTCAAGGCAGGGCAAAGAGGTGACCCGAGAGGAAGGAGCGAGCTGTATGGATCACCTGATGCAGCTTGTTGAGCTTGTGGGGTCGCAGCGCTGCCTCCTCACCAGCCTCGAGTGACTTGGCAAGAGCCTCTCCTGCCTGCTTGGACACAAACTTCTGCTCCCACTGTCAGTGACCTGCCACGTCCACGCATCCTTATGTCACCTCGTGCGTCTTGGGGGCAGAAGCAGCAGGGTCGAAGTAGTTCTGCTGGGTTTGAGTGAGCTCCTTGGCAAGTGCCTCTGCCTTAGCAGGGGAGAGAGAGTGCTGGCGCTTCTTCGCCTGCAGGAGGATCATCGGTACACTGACTGCAGATAGCGTAAAACTAACCTGCATTTCCGCATACTGTGGTTGACTGTTGCGCACAGTCCAAGAAATGCCATGGTTCTCATCCTTGAGGTACTCGTCCATAGTGTGTGAGAGCTCCGTGGACAGAGCCTGTATGCGGTTGCGTCAGAGCGATCGAAGAACTTCAAACAGCTGGCAGACAACAACCTGAGCTTGCTTTGCTTGAATCAGCTTCTTGCTCTCCTTCCTGTCTTCCACGATTCCATTTGCATCCTTCCAGTGCATGGCGGCTGAGTGCATTCCGCCCTTGCGGTAGTGGGGCTCAGGATGGACGAACTTGGAGAAGTAGGGGACGTTCAGAGACGCGGGTTGGTGAGCTCGGGGCTTGACATCTGACGGGCTGTAGGACTGCTTCATTACGTTCTCCAAGAGCTGGGGGTTCTTCTTGCCAAGGCCGGAATGCTTGCCTGAAGCTTGCTTTGATGCTAGGAGCTCAGAGCTCTGTCTGCGAGGAGAGAGGACGAGGAGGAGGAGGCATAGAGTCATCGCCATTGCCCCCGCCACCAGCATCCCCTTTTTCCCCGCCTCATACCGTCGCGCCATCATCCCACCGCGCCTCTTCGCGATTTGCCCCTCTTCCCCGCTCTTGAGCATCCTGCTGCCCTGAGGCAGGCTCGCTGACCTCAGTTGAGAACTGTGAGGGGATGAGGGTGCTAGTTGGCGCTCGAGTAATGCAGGGAAAGGCGGAAAGGGAAGAAGGAGGACGAGGACGAAGATGAGGGGGGGAGGAGAGAAGATGAGTGGAGGACAGTGACGTACAAGAACTGGTCATCAGATCAGAGATGCAGAGGAGTAGTGGAACATAAGAATGCAGAAGATACTTGGAGTAGAGGAGGAGCAGGTAGTAGCGCAGAGGTAGAGGTGAGCTGTAGAAGGAAGATATGGCGATGAGATAATAGATGATGCAAGGGTCTTGGGAGTGTTCAAAATATTGGATGATTGCAGGCAAGAGCTATGGAGGTAGATGGTTACATCACCGCAACCTGGGAACTTGAGGAACGAGGAAGGGTAGCAGGGTGGAAACAATTTTCTGAATAGAAGAGGGAAGCAAGCAGGAGCAGCCAGATAGTGATATGAACTGTAGTGAAAACGAGGAGGCGGCTGGAGCACTGGAATGCCAAGGGGAGTAGAGTCAAAGTGTCAAAAACATCAGCGCGTTTGTTACGCATGTAGATCGTTACGGAAGAAAATCGTTCTTCGCAGATGATGTTGTTCAAACTTGATGTTGCCTGGGGACGGTGGTTCTGATCTGAGAATAAGTTGACAGATACCTTCGTCGTTCAACCATGGGTGGTCACAGGCATGACAGCCCATCCGACGATGAAGACAAGCAGGTCAAACCAGGTCGGCATGATACGCCGTCGGACGAGGATGAAGACATCAAGCCCATTGTCGATTTCAAGGGTGAGAAGCGAGCTGAGATCGTGGGTATGGACGGAGAACAAGAGCTGGACTCAATGAAGGAGCATCAACACAAGTCCAACGGCGTCAGGGTGAAGCAAGAAGTGTTCGTCAAGGACGAGTTTGGCCGTGATCGAAAGGTGGACAAGCCTCGCAGCAGAAGTCGAGACCGAGACAGAAGCCCCAAGAGGAGCAGGAGCCGGTGCGAGCTGCTGCGATGTACTGGTGGAGTGGGTTGACCTGACTTGTCGTTGTGTGCAGAAGTCGGCGAAGGTACTCCAGAAGCAGAAGCCGAGAGGGATATGGGGGGAGATCGGGACGATATGACAGGGACGTCAGGAGGGAGAAGGGGAGACGATGGAGCAGGAGCAGGAGCAGGAGCAGGAGCAGGAGCAGGAGCAGGAGCAGGAGCAGGAGTAGAGACAGGCGACGTAGCCGAAGCAGGGGCCGTCAGGGTTTCCCTGTGCGGGTGAAAAAGGAGGATGAATCATCTGATGGTAAGCCATCTAAAGTGAAGGTCGAGGACCGAGCGCCGAGATCGTGGGACCCAAGCAAGCCCTTGCTCCCTAAGCTGGCGGAGAGGCAAGACTCTGACTGGGCGCAGCTCCCTGTTCTGGAATACAGGAAGACGATTGTGGACATGGTGAAGAATAACCAAGTGATTGTGCTGACCGGCGAGACGGGCTCGGGGAAAACTACTCAGATCCCCCAGTACCTCGCGGCCGAATGCGGGTGGACAGGACGGATCGGAGTGACGCAGCCTAGGAGGGTCGCAGCCGTCTCTGTGGCTCGACGAGTGGCTGAGGAGGTCGACTGCGAGTGCGGGGAGGACGTGGGATACGCGATCCGATTCGAAGACGTGACGAGTCCGCTGACAGCCATCAAGTATCTGACAGATGGCATCATGCTCCGAGAGTGTCTCGGCGATCGATTCATGAAAGACTACTCGGTGGTTATGCTTGACGAGGCGCACGAGCGATCGCTACACACAGACGTGTTGTTTGCTCTCATGAAGGAGGTTTGCAAGAACCGGCCCGAGTTCCGCCTCCTCGTCTGCAGTGCGACGCTCAACACGACCAAGTTCTCCGACTACTTCTTCAACTGCCCCATGATCGACATCCCCGGACGAACTTTCCCTGTGGAGATCCAACACATCGACTGCCAGAGGTACGTCGACAAGGTCATGGAGCTTGTGGATCACCTGCATGCCGAGCAGCCTCCCCAGCATCACATCCTCGTGTTCCTCACGGGCGAGGACGAGATCAATCGAGCCTGTCAGGGTATTCACCGTCGCATCATCCAGAGACAGGCGGACGGGGAGGAGGTCTGCGCTATGAGGATCTGCCCCCTCCACGCCTCCCTCCCTGTCGAGTTCTACCAGCGCGTGTTCGATGAGCCGCCTGAGGGGACTAGGAAGCTGGTGGTGGCCACCAACATTGCGGAGACTTCCATCACCGTCCCGGGCATCAAGTTTGTCATCGACTGCGGCGCAGTGAAGCAGAAGATCTTCAACGCCGAGAGCGGCATGGAGTCTCTCAACATCGTCCCTGTCTCCAAACCAGCAGCCAAGCAGCGATCAGGGCGTGCGGGGAGGACGGGGCCGGGAGTTTGCATCCGCCTCTATAGCGAGAAGAAGATGATGAAGGAATTCCCGGAAGAGACGATGGCGGAGATTCTGAGGACAAACCTCTCGTCGACGATTCTGATCCTCAAGGGGATGGAAATTGACGACCCTGTCAACTTTGACTACATGGATCCCCCAGACGCTGACAAGATCGTCTCCGGTCTCCGCATGCTCTACCTGCTGGGGGCTATCGACGCTGACGGTCTTGTTCCTTCCTTGCCTGCGGGCAGGCCGCTGATCTTGCCGCAGGGAAGATGACCAAGGTAGGGAGAGACATGGCGCTGTTCCCCCTCGAGCCGAGTCTCAGTCGCATGCTGCTCGCCTCCATCCTCCACAAGTGTGCCGACGAGATGGTCTCTTGCTCCTCCTCTCCTTCATGGTTCTAACTTTTGCTGTAGGTAACTGTGGTTGCCATGCTTGCTGTTGACGGAGCCAACGTCTTCTACCGCCCAACCATGAAGGAGGAGCAGCTGGTCTGCTCATTTTCTTCCCTCCTCCTTCCCCCTCCTCCTCGTTCCCCCTCCTCCTCCTCGTTCCCCCTCCTCCTCCTCGTTCCCCCTCCTCCTCGTCTTCCTCCTCCTCCTCCTTCCCCCTCCTCCTCGTTTTCCTCCTCCTCCTCCTTCCCCCTCCTCCTCGTCTTCCTCCTGCTCCTCCGCCCCCTCCTCGTCTCTAATCGCGTTGCAGGTTGCGACAGCAGCTCGCCAGCGATTCTACGACCCCGAGGGAGACTACGCGGGGCTCCTGCGCCTCTACAAGGTGACAAGGAGCTGATGCCCTGCGCTTGCGGTCAAACGACATGCAGGAATGGGAGGAGGCTGGAGGTATGCGACGAGGACTTGCATGGTGCAAGACAAACTATGTCCACTCGCGCGCCATGTGCAGGTCTACTCTTTCCCCCCTCCTGTCACTTCCTCCTCCACCACCAACTCCTCATCCTCCTTCACCACATCCTCCTCCTCCTCCTCCTCCTCCTCATCCTCTGCATCCATGAAATAAGTGTCCGCTGGACTGAACGGACATTACTGCAGAATGTAGAGAACCAACAGAGAGGGTGGTAGTATATAAACCTGGTCCGCCAAATACTTAGGCTTCT
>NW_005434617.1:486522-487438 GCF_000315625.1 Guillardia theta CCMP2712
CCTCGGTCCCCCTCGTACAACACACAACATCAACATCACCACAACCATCTCCATCTACCCCCACTACTCCCTGCTACTGCTCTTGCTTCTGTCGCCTTCTCCTTCACCTACTTCGTCTGCGGGGGGGTGGTTGTGGTGATTGGTACCGGCGCCACCGCCGCCTCCTCGGCTCCCCCTCCTCCTCCTCCTCCTCCTCCTCCACTACCTCCTCCTCTTCCATTACCTCCTCCTTCTCCTCCTCATCCTCATCCTCCCTCCATCTTTCCTCATGTGACGGAAGTATCTCCCAGTGCTTTCGATGTACGCGAGCAGTTGATTGGCATCTTGAATCGGTACGAGATGCCCGTGATGCAAGCGACAAGGCAGTCTCTTGTGGGCAGGTAGGAGGAGGAGGAGGAGGAGGAGGAGGAGGAGGAGGAGGAGGAGGAGGAGGAGGAGGAGGAGAAGGGAGGATCTGACTGGGACGCAGAGCCATTGCTGAAAGTCTTTTCATGAACGCAGCGAGGAGAGGCGGAAAGGTCTGAGCAGGAGGAGAGGGGAAGAGCGACTGAAACATTCGTAGGACACGTACGAGACGCTATCAGAGGGGAGAATGGTGAGCATCTACCCCGGGTCGCTGATTTGCCCCTTCGGTACGCAATGAATGGGAGGGGGCGAAGGAACGAGAGAAGGAAGGGGCGGGGGGAGGAGAGGAAAAGAGGAGACAAGGGAGCGAGGGCAATGGGGAGATGATCCTTGTAATGATGACAGGGAAGGATGACTGGGCAGAGCTTGTGGTTTGCTTGGAGATGGTGTGGACGTCAACAGGGCAAATGCGATTCGTGTGTACAGGTATTGTGGAGGAGGAGGAGGAGGTGGTGGTGGTGGGGGGCGGGGGGGGGGGGGGAGGAGGACGGGGGCGTAGGGAGGGAGGAGG
>NW_005434617.1:490126-528031 GCF_000315625.1 Guillardia theta CCMP2712
ACAGAATCGGGGGCTAGGAGGAGAGCGGTTTTCTCAAGTGTCATATGGCTCAGTCGCGGTTTTGCAGCAAACGCGAAGTGGATCATGGACCTCTTGCCGAAGATCAACACAGTCGATATCCGCCGACTCTGTGGGGTGAGACGAGGAGAGAGGAAGACGAGGAGAGAGGGAGACGAGGAGAGAGGAAGACGAGGAGAGAGGGAGACGAGGAGAGAGGAAGATGAGGAGAGAGGGAGACGAGGAGAGAGGGAGACGAGGAGAGAGGAAGATGAGGAGAGAGGGAGACGAGGAGAGAGGAAGACGAGGAGAGAGGGAGACGAGGAGAGAGGAAGACGAGGAGAGAGGGAGACGAGGAGAGAGGAAGACGGAGGAGAGAGGGAGACGAGGAGAGGAGAGGTGGTAGGAAGACGAGCGGTGGAGATGCTGGAGGGCGAGGGCGAGGGCGAGGGTGAGGGTGAGGGTGAGGGCGAGGGCGGGGAGGAGGAGAGGAAAAGGTTGGGGGATGAGGAAAAAATTGATACTCGTGCACAGGATCAGATCAAGATCAAGAAGAAAGGTGCGGACGTGGGCAGCGCAGACCAGAGGGCGGAGGAAGCAGGTTCCTCTCGAGCTCTGTGAAATTGCCAGCTGACGACGAGCTGCAGCTCAGAAGGAGATCAAGAAAGGAGACAAGGTGAGCTGAGAGGCCTCGTACTCGCCCAGCTGACGGTCCAGCTGTAGGACGTTTCGGACGCCAAGTCAAGGTTCCTGGAGAGGAAGCGAATGCGCGAGGAGAAGTTGGCGCAGATGAAGTAGCAGAGAGGTTGACATGCTGCCTTGTCTCTGCGAAGCAACAAAAGATAAAACAGATCGACACGGAGAGAGGAGGAGGAGGAGGAGGAGGAGGAGGAGGAGGAGGAGGAGGAGGAGGAGGAAGAGGGGGAGGGAGTGAAAGTTGAAAACGTTGAATTTATAAGTGGCAAATTACTCCTTTAGAGGAGGAAAAAGAAGAAAGAGAAGCAGAGAAGCTGAGACAAGAAAGGGAAAAGGAAGAGGAGGGGGAGAGTGTGTGATAGGAATGAGTTGAGGACTCGAAAGAAGAGGAGGACAGGGAAGGAAATGGAGTGATAGAGTTACAAGGAGGGAAAGGTGTCGCAGAGCTCGTGGTGGTCAATCGCATGCTCAGGTCCCCAGGCGCCTCGTCGGAGGGTGAGAGTGAAGGAGCGCCGATCTGACGCGCGGAGGAAGGAAAGTTTGACTCGAGAGCCGCGGCTGCCGACGAGCAGCTGAAAGCGACAGTGAGGAGAAGGAGGATGGAGAAAAAAACGTGAGGGGAGATGAAAAAGAATGGAACACAAGGAGAATGAGGATAGTGGAGAAGTGCGGGAGCGTGGCGAGAAGGATCAAGCGCAGGCGCCAAAGTAGCAGGAGCAGGAGCAGGAGCAGGAGCAGGAGCAGGAGCAGGATAAACCTTCTGCAAGTCCAAAAGGCTCAGGTCTCTCGTCGGCTTCTCGTCGATCTCCACTAGTTCGTCTCCTCTCGCAATCGACTCGCATCGCTCGGCCGACATGCCCGGCACAAGGTCGCTCACGATGGGGCGCTGAGGAGAAGTGAGGAGGAGGAGGAGGGGGGGGTGGGGGGGGAAGAAGAAGAAGAAAGGAAATGAGAACGGGAAGATAGAGAGAGGGAGAAGGTGCGAATGAGAGGAAGGAAGAAGGAAAGGGGCAGAAAAGAGAAAGAGGGGAGGAGAGGGAGAGGGGGAGAGGGAGAGAACATGGAGGAGGATAGAGGAGGTTAACGAATAGAGTACCTTTAGCTTCATCTCGAAACGAAGGCCAACCCCGCAAGGGTTGGGAAGTGCAAGAAACTTTTCCATCTGCCCTTTGAAGAAATCGCGTTCCTTTCTCAGCGCGGCGAGCTCTCGCTCATTGTGATTCTTGTTGTTGTGGTTGTTGTTGTTGTTGTTGTTGTTGTTGTTGTTGGAGGAGGAGGAGGAGGAGGAGGAGGAGGAGGAGGAGGAGGAGGAGGAGGAGGAGGAGGAGGAGGAGGGAGTTTTCTGCCCCTCCCTCGATTTCTCTTCCTCATTGTTCTTCACCCTCGTCCTGCTCAACTCAGCGTCACCTCAGCATCAACTCAAATCTTTCGAACGACCTCTTTCCCTCCTCCTCCTCCCGCTGCATTTTCCCCCTGATCCACTCGACGCAGGAGGAAACAGCGGCCAGCTCCTTTCTCAGCTCCTCTCCTGCAAGCTTCTCGTCAGTTACGAACAAATGCGCAACAAGTCACCTTGGCTCCTCTCCTTCTCCAGCTTCCTGCAGATTTCCTCCAAGTTCTCGTGCTGGGTGGGAGGAGGAGGCGAAGGGAAACCTTTCTTGTCCTCGTCTTGAAGCGCAAGAGCCCCTGACAGTTTCTTCTTCTCCTCCTCGAGCTCCGATAACCGTCCGACCAGCCTCCTCGTCTCCTCCTCAAGCTGCACCTTCTCCTTCCTGTGACTCTCCAACGCCGATGAGAGCTTCTCCCTCTCACCCTGCCAGAGTCGCTTCCACTCCTCCTCCTTCGTCTGCAGCTCCTCCTTCAGCTGGTTCTCTACCTTCAGCCGGCTCTCCCTCTCCTTCTCCCCCGCTTTCTTCCATTCGCTCCCTTCGCCTTGCGCCTTTCTCAGCTCGCTCTCGACTGACTTCTTCTCGAGCTGCAGCTCGTCCAGCTCCCTTCTCAGCTGCGTGACCGTCGCCTGGAGCTTCTTCTTCTCCTCCTCACTCGCGTGTCGCTCACAGTTGAGACGAGACTCGTACTGGCCGACCTGCGCCATGAGCTTCTCGCTGTTCTCGTACTGCAGGTCTGCGAGTTGAGACTGGAAGTCAACCGTGAGGTCGTTCATCTTGTTGTTCGCTTCCTCCAGCTTCTCCTCGTACTCCTCAGCCTTCGCCCTGCTCGTCTTATCGAACTCCATCAGCCGTTTTGCCAGCTCTTTTTCCAGCTCGAGGTTCCTCTCGACGAAGGTCTGCTCGACTTCTCTCAGCTTGTTCTGGTAGCTGGACGTCACCTTCATCAGACTCTCTGCATGCTCCTGCGCCTTCTCCATCATCGCGTAGTCAAACTCCGATGACTTAGCCAGCAGCCGCTGCTCGTATTCCTTACGGTTCGCTGCGTCTCTTCGCTCCAGCTCCCGCATCTTCGTCCTGTGTGTCAACTTTTCTTCCTGAAGCCTGGCCTCCGCGTTCCTTCGCACGCTCTCCAGCTCGTCGTGATGAACATCCTGAATCTGCGAGAGCTGATTTGAAAGCTCTTCGATCTTGGCCCTCTCCTCGTTCAGCTGCTGCTCCAGCTCCCTTCTGACCAACAGACTTCGTTCCTCCCATGCCTTCACTTGCTCCTCCAACTCGCGATTCGCTGCCAGGAGAAGGAGGTTCTTCTCAGTCAGGCTTGAGTTCTTCTCGTGCCAGTACCAGAACATGGCGTTTCCTCTCATCAACCTCACGCTCAATCGCTGGTCTCCTTCACGGACTATGTCCAGCAACACGCTGCTTCCCTGCTCCCCCATCAACGCCGCCTGAGTCTGCGCAGCCGTCCAAGTTGCGATGTCTTTGCCGTCGATCTTCTCGATCGCGTCGCCGGCGAGGATCGTTCCTTGCCGCGCCGCAGAGCCTCTTTGCGCCAACTCAGTCACAACAGCCATGGACATGTCCTTTCGCTTTTCGAAGTAGAGGCCCACACCACACTTGCCGAAGCCTTCCATGCTCGAGCTGTCTGACATTCTTTCGTCTTCCTTCCACCCCGTGACGTTCACCTCCTCCTCCGCTCCTCTCACTTGGCCCTCCTTCGACATGTCCGGCAATGAGCTCGAAGAAGTCAGGGCGCCAGCTCGCTTGTGCACGGCTGAAACAGAGGCAGAGAGAGGCCGGTCGTGCTCCCTGCTGTAAGCTCCGTCCTCATCATCTCTCGACTCGGACGAAGCCAAGCGACTATCGGCCATCACGCTCAAGCTCTTGTATTTGCCATGCCTCCTCTGCTGCCCCGGCAGGGATCTCCCTGCGAAGCTACCTTGTGCTGCCATGCCGATGCCACCCTCATCCTTCAAGTCGTGTCTGCCTCTCGCAACCTGCGACGAGCTCGACGTCTTAGCCGCCGCCTCTTCACTCGCAGCGCTGCTTCTTCTGTGCAAGACTCTCTCCTCCCGATGGCAAAACTTCACCTCCGAGCTGAGGTCCACCACCACCGCTTCCTCTCCTGACAAGCTCTCATCGTCTTCTGCCTCCTCCCACATCTATCTTGGATCTTGAAGTTTCACCACAAGAATTGTCGCTGCTGCATTCTTCTCAGTTATGCCTTGCGATCCCAACAAATGCTTCTGTTGAAAGAATTACTCCTTCTAGATAATTTCATGCCCACCTTTCCCTTACACATTCTCTTCTCCTCATCCTTCATCATCATCCGTTCCTCTTGGGTGCTAAAGCATTTCGATACATGCAATTTCTCCCCCTTCGTCCTTATTTCATGAATCCTCCACCCATCACTTCTCCTCCCCTCCTCTTCCCCTGCACCCATCTCTACCCTTACCCTTAATCGATAGCATTCTAATCTACTTCATAAGTCTTTCAGCTCGTGCATGCCCTTTGAATGCTCTCTTCTCATCTCATTGCTCCTCTCCACTAGCTCCTCCATCGCGTACTCACTCTCTCTCTCTTCCTCCTCCCTCCTCATCGTCCTCGCCCCTGTAGCCCTGCTCCTGCTTTCCCCCTCCCCCTCCCTCCTCGCACATGCAGCATGTGACCAATCTGGCACCAGTCATGTGCGCCAGTTGGATACGGAATGGTCATATGGGGGAAGGGGGCTTGGGTTGAGCGGGGATGAGGTGATTGAGGGACGAGAAGACGGAATGCAGCCGGTGCACTGCAGGAGGAGGGAGAGGAAGCCATGTCGTGGCAGCCATAACAGCCATAACAGCCATAACAGCCATGGCAGCCATAGCAGGCAGCCATGGCAGCCATGGCGTACATGCGCACAGGCATGTAATGGAAGGGAGGAAGAGTGAACAAAAGGAGAGAGGGAAGGGGGTCAGAACCTGTTAGTTCCTCTGGTCTTGTTCCTCTGCCTTGCACCCATGACTTCTTCTTGTCCCAGTCCCTTTCTGCTCATTAATGCGAGGAGCCTAGAAATATTTTTACTTTGAGCTTTTCTGCTCCCGTTTCTCCTTTCGCCCCTTGTTGTCTTAGCCTTTGTCGCTGCAAATTTGATGACAAAAAATTCTCCATGCGTTATGGCATTCGTTAGAGTTTGTCGGGAGATAACGAGGTTGTGTGGAACATGTGTTGCCTCTTTCTGCAAGATGTTTAGTTATCTTGAATTTCCCGAGAAAAATAAGATGCAAAGAAATCCTCAAAGATCCTATGATCTTCCTCCTGTGACACATTTGAGAAAGGTTGCTTTGGAGGAATCTGTTGTTTCAAGAAATTGACCTTGGAGCTTGAGGCTGATTGGTTTGACTTCTTTGCGTCCTCGATCTGTTCCAGGGGCTTCCATGAAGCACTGACTGTATGGCGAGCGCTTCTAGTGTTGCGATGTGGCCGCTGGGCCTGACAGTCATTTGGCTGTATCTCTTGAGTCTGAAAGGAGAGTGCTGCTGGAGAACACACCAAAGAACGATGTCAGTCTGGGGCGATGAAGTGATACGTTCCAGCTACGTCCCGACGTTGCCCCATGCTCTTCGGCTGAGGGGAGGAATACGCGGTCTGCTGGAGCCAGAGAGCTTTAGCTCATTCGTCTCGGAAGGAGAATTTGTGGAGGATATAAGCTCGGATCACGTGGAAGATCCGATAGACTTGGAAGAAGACGTATGCTCGTTGTGAGAAATCTTTGCTTGAAACTCATGTTGCCTTAGAATGCTTGGAAGAAAAGAGAGTGGGCAACGAAGGTGATTAGAAGGAATGTGCTGCTGTAACCTTATAGATGCAATACAGCTGTTGCCGGCAACACAATCGAAGTCGAAGTTCGATGGGTTGAATCCGAATATGACGATAGGGGAGTTTCTGTATGAAGAGGTTCAAGTAATCTTGTGAAATGTTTGTTGTCTTATCTTTTTGTTGCCATGCCAGAAAATCAAAAAGAAAATGGCAGAATATGAGGTTCGAAGTATGACATGAATCAAGGCTCATTTGTCTAATTCAAGAGCAGAAGTTGAAGCGCGAGCAAGAAAAAGATAATTTCCTGGAGATGTTCTCACTAGATTCAACATCCGATCAGTTCTGCGAGTGTCTAAAAGGAAGGAACGAAGAAAAGAAAGAGTCTTCAGGTTTCTATGACTCCTGTGAATTGAGGTTGTTATCAATGCTGCTCCACATGAGACTGAAGGAGTCTGACAGAGACGAGAAATTCACCATTCCAACCTCTTGGGAAATGACTGACAGCGATCAACAATTCAGGTACTTGAACTTCCATGTCAGTGCTTCTGCTTCTCATTCATCGACTTGCTACACAGCGATGGATACAGGATGTTTTACAATCTGACTCAGATGGTCAAGTGAGGCTCTCTTGCGAACCTCGTCTACCTCTCTGACTGGTTGGATTGCAGGCAGTACAAGAATGACACAGACGAGGAAGATGCTATGCTCTCGATGCAGAAGACGATTCTTAAGCACTTATGAAACGATGATTTATTTGCTTGTACCTCACTGGTCAACATCGCTACTTACATCGACAGCTAAAAAAAAGTAGAATACACCTCTACAAAGCTAATTGGAGCGAATGATACACTACAGGTAAAGTACATTAAGTGCTCTCAGAAGAGCATACCTTAGTTGCAAACCGGAATTCTCGTCCGAACCGTTCCGACCTGATCTGTGTTTCGACCCTTGCAGTTTTCTTTTGTGGCATCTACAATCGTTTGATTGTTGCAAGCCTGCTCTTTCAACTTCAACTTCTCTTGTCGGTTTTTTTCACGGACAGGCTTGAGTTCGTCCTGCACACCATCAGTCAGCTACTAGTCAGGGCTCGCCGATGCCTCACCATAGTCCTGTAACACCACTCGATCGTGCTGTCCTCACACAGCTTGGCCACTATGAATGAATCTTCCTTGCCGAACATGGTGACACTGCCAGCAGAAGCCTTGCTGATGTGCTTCCAGTTATTGGCTCCACTAGCGCTTGCTCGGAACTTCATGGCTTCCTCCCATAGTTCAATCCAATCATCGTACTGGTCCTGCTTTCAAGTTGAGACGCGCGGACAATCAGAAAACAGCTCACATAGATGTGATCTAGATGATCGAAGTTGTCGGGATCTTGCAGATCCACATGCCCCACATTCCATGGCTTCTCCGTGACATAATGCAGGATGTGCACCTCGTCTTTGTGGTAAGGGCTATTTTTGTGATACTTCCCGAACCACTTGATGCTGCAAAATTGTCATCATTTTAAACTCATCACGAAGAACCTCTCACCAGTTGTATGTATAAGGCAGCACGTGGCCCTCCCATTTCCCCTGTTTGATTGAGTCAGCAAAGAACACGAATTGACATCAGGATGAGGGACCTTGAAGTATTCGTTCATGAAGTCTTGCTCAGCGAAGGTAAGCTGCGTAACATCCATCGAGCGAGACTTCTGCTTCATGTCATTGGCAGTTTCGTGCGAGGGGGTGAAGACGAAGAATCCAGCATTGAAGTATGGCTTGATCTTGGAGGGGCACGAGCTTGAATAGAAACATTTCTCAGGGTCGTGGTAGTGTCCCCTCGCTTTATCTTCGGGGTCCCCTCCGTTGTAACAATCTTGAGCTGCCAGGAATTCTTGGGGATGCTCGAACAAGTGATCGATGTTTCTTCTGACCACCATATCTGCGTCTAGATAAACCATCTTGCGGTACTCGGTAAGCTCCCAAAGATGCAGTTTCATCCAACAGTCTATCCACAGCGGATTGGCGTAGCTGTTTGAAGTCCCTTCAGGAAACGGCAGGAATTTGTCAAACTCTCGCACGATTCCTCCGAACATCTCGATCTCTGCTCTGGCCTCCTTGCTTACGTCTGCTCCCACAACACAGAGAACCGGGTACTTGGCTTTGGTCTTCTTCAAGGAGTGAAGTAAAGCCACCACTCCAGGAAGGTAGGGGTCTCTGGTGAGAAGAGTCACATACGCGTAGCTCTTGTTGGCTACGTTGACCGGCACCGACACATCCACCGAGGTATCAAATGCATTTGGAGAAGCAATCACTTCAGGAGAGCAGGTAGCGTGTGGTGGCATTGGAATGAAGCACAGAGCTTGATGCAGTACAAGACGAGTGTCAGGTCTGATGGAAAGCGAAGCTTTGCAGGGGGGAGAGCGTTGGAGGAAACACAAGGGTTGTGGAGGGCGGGGAGGAGGGATAAATAAGCGTGTGAGGGGGGGGGGAGAAGGCAAAAGAATTTCTGTCGCTTCTTCGAGCAGCTGAGAGGGGTGGGGTGGCATCACGAACAGGGTACACCGACAGAGGGGGTAGGGGTACTATCACACCAACTTGTCCTAGGGGGCCTCATGCCCCCTAGGACCATCTCCTATCAGACTGAGGACCCCCCCCCTACCTCATCAATCTAGAGGCTTTAGAGAACATTCTTCTGGGGACTGCCGGGGCCATCAAGTTGACATGGCGGCGTCACTTCAGCGAGGTAAGTTAAGTCACTGTTTTAATGGGACTCGGGAGGAGCCTCGGAGCGTCCGTCCGAGCCAGGCTCGGAGAGCCGACGGTGACTGCCCGGGACTCCCGTCGACTGAGTCGGAACTCCCGGCCAGCTGATCGGATCGGACTCGACGGTCCGATCGGGACCGTCTACCGGCCAGGGAG
The DNA here is from genome assembly GCF_000315625.1 of Guillardia theta CCMP2712. Taxonomy (NCBI): domain Eukaryota; class Cryptophyceae; order Pyrenomonadales; family Geminigeraceae; genus Guillardia; species Guillardia theta. The sequence continues at coordinate 498,908 of NW_005434617.1, forward strand.
TAATCGAATCAACCTCCACCTCACTGGCCAGAATCTATTTAACCCAAGATCCACCAAAGACTAACTCTCAGTACACCTGAGATCCTTACACCAACCTTATTCACCTCAACGATACACAGCTGTGCAGTCTCCAACACCTTCACTGATGATGATAGAACTCTCAGAAGAACCACACAACACCACCAACACTTCCTTTATTCACAGCAGTCACCTTCCCTTCAGTCCCTTGCAACCAAGTACAATGCACAGCGCGCCGTCGACACGTGTCCTCCTAACCCCCTCTTCTCCGCCTGACCCTCAGGCTCGTCGATTCCTTAATTCCAGACCTATGTCGAAACCCACTTCCATCTCGCTGAGCTTCGTCCATCGATGAGACGCAATACCCTGAACTTCTCGCCGTCTCCAAGAACTTATCCGAGTTCTTACACCCTCCCTGACGAAGTTAAGCGAGATTCTCAGCTTCCTTTTCCACTTCATCCTTCATCCTCTGGGAACCCCCTTTTTAAACATCTCCCTGCTCCTCCTCCAAGCTGCACCACCGCGCTCTCCTCCTCCAAGCTGCCTGCTCTTTCCTGGATCCCAATCTCTGCTGATCAAGCTTCCTTCTCCTCCATCAAGCTTCCTTCTCCTCCGTCCGAGCTGCTCCCTGCGTGTTCTTGAATCGCAATCTCCTCTTCCATGCTCCAAGCTCCTCCCTGCACCCAGATCCTCCTGCATCCAGATCCTCCTCCATGCTCCAAGCTGCTTCTTGCTCAGGCTCCTAGATCCTTCTCCATCCATCTTTTACCTACACACTCTCTTTCATAGAAACCTCGTCAGTACCTTCAACACTCCTCCACCACCTGAACTCGACTGTGCCGCACTGCACTTGTTCGTCAGGCTTCCCCTCTGATCAGTCAGGCTCCCCAGACACCTTTCTGATCATCTAGTCATCCATCCCATCATTGTGCTTCAAATCCCATCGATTTCAATTGTCACCCATCTGACTTTCTCAATCCAAATTTTCCACCCAATGATGTCCACCATTCATGACCAATGTGTTTGTCCTAACTATCCTGCTCTACGGGCCCTTCTAACAAATCGCTATCTAACCGCGGTATGAATGATTTGGCGCCATGTCACCTGAGAGCTCTTGAGATTTCATTTGCATGCATTTTCATTTCAATTCTCATATTGACCATATGATCTTCTTTCATTTGCCTTTCCCATCAATCATCTCTTCATTTTGAATTTTTTCAATTTCTCAACGGCCGATTTTTCATCAATTTCAATTCTCATTTCAATTCTTGCGATCATAGGTCTTGTATCTTGCGATCATGATGGAAGGCTTCACATCCTAACCTGCTTGACTTGACCTAGAGTTCCTTGAACAGTCTTCGGGAGAAGAAGCTTGATACCACGCCACGCCAATCATCTGATTCTACTTCTCAATATCAAACCTTCCTGCCAAGGTTCTCCCTCCCTGAATCAGAGATTGGTGTAGGCGATTGCTCGTTGATACCAGCTGTACGATGAACCCCATTGTATTCAAGCTGGGATGAATCCCACTGAAGTTCAAAGTTGCTCCCAAAGCGCTGTCTCCAGGCAGTCTCTACAACTACAGTCAGCACACAGTTGCGACAGAAATCATACTGCTTTGATTCTGTAGAAAATCTTTCCCCCCATGTCCTGCAACTGCGCCTCCCATGGCTGACTTCACTCCACTCAACCAGCATGAACTCCACCCTTCGCGTACTACATGTCAAGATGCTCACAGAATGCCATCGTTCTCATTAGGATGAAAGTCATCACTGCAGCATACCCCTTGAGCGTTGAAATCTTCTCCAAATAGAAACGAACCAATTGCTTTCCACCTCGTAAACGGCAGAATTTTCGTGAACAGGTCCGCAGGCTGAAACTTAGTAGGAACTTTCACAGGAAGTAATTCTCCCTCATCCACCATGAGAACAGCAAACTTAGCACGTAAGTCGATGTGCTTCAGTCTAGAATATGCTCGTTTCTCGGTCAACAAACGAATACACGGCTCATTATCCAGCAGGAGCATCGTCGGACGTTGCTGGCAAAACCCTAACTGTTGAAGTAAGCTTCGATACATCTTGATATGCTTGGCGACTACCGATGTCGCATAGATTTCTGCCTCTGACGATGAAAGTGATATGACTTTCTGCGTTTTCGAACCATATGAAATAACTCCTCCGTTCATTACGATAGCCCATCCGGACTGACTTCGTCGCGTCAAGACATCCGTCCCCCAGTCACTATCACTCGCAGCTACGAGTTCATTGTGAAACACCTCCTGATTAACAGATACACCTCTCTGATGGTAAACAATACAAATATCTCTCGTCGTGTACAGATACCTCGCCAAGTGAACCAATGCATCCCAGTCACGCACTCTGGGTGCCCGTGCAAATCTGCTTAAGAGACTGACCGCGAATGAAATATCAGCTCTTGTCCCATTAGCAACGTACAAGATTGTTCCAAGAAGAGCCTGATATTGTCTCACCGAGAACTTATCCAACAATTCTCCCTCTAGATGATAACTCCGCATGTACACTCCAGGCAAGATAGTAAACACTGAACGAAGAGCTATTCCAAATTTCTCAACCAGCTGTTCAATAAAATGCTTCTGACTCAAGGTAATAGTTCCTTTCGTCAAATCTTGGTGAACACGAATACCCAGGAATGTACCTGTAGCTTCACTTCCAGAAAAGTCGAATACCTTGCTCAAGCAGTCCAAAAAATAATTACAGACTTCTTGATTCTCACATACCAGAAGAAGATCATCCACCCACGTCGTGATGAGAATTCTTGAGCCGTTGTGTTCATATCTGTAAATGATTTCATCATGTCCCACAGGTTCCGCGCCCAGACGCAGGAATTCTCGAGACAGCTTTTCCCACCATCGTCGCGGAGCCGTTCGCGTCCCATATATCGCTTTGGTTACTTTGAGCAAAACATTCGGAGGCAAAGCCATGATGTCAGGCGGTATCATGAACATCGGTTCGTTCAATTCACTGTATAGGAACGCGGCCGCGATATCTCGGAAGGCGATAATCCATCCATTTCCTGCCGCTATGCTGAGTAACAACCGAATGTTATCCATCGACGTCGTCGGCGCAAACAACTCCTCGGACGTGGGTAAAAGATTGCCCATCACAACCAACCTTGCTTTTCTCTTCAGAATGTTGCCATGTAAATCTCTCTTTGAGGAATAAACCCACATCGCCCTCGCAAGAATTTTACCTCGAGTTTCATCAGACCTCGGGACCACTTCCCAAACTCGCCTTTCTTCCATCTTTTGAATCTCAGCTCGTTCAGCTGCCTCCCACAATTCTCTATCCTTGTGCAACAACATCTCCCTTCGATTGCGAGGATCTGCCGTCGAACTCGAGTCTTGTACTGATGGCGGAGCTCGCGACAGAAATGCTGCAGAGAGTTTGACAGCTTCCCATACAGGAACAACTAGCGCCATGTTGGTGACAAGCATACGAGAGTCTGGAAAACATTGTGTCAAGTCACTTGTACCAAGATCAATACAGTCTGGATCACGAGCAACATCAATGTCATCCCCTGGCTCCATGAGTGGGACCACATCATTCCACCGTTCCCGTCTCAAAGGTATCCATCGTGCAGAGTGCTGAGAAGTAGTCGAACGATTACCCTCGTCCAATACGAACAGTACCTCTTTTCCATCGCCGTTGAGCACCTTTCCAGGTACCAGCTGAGATGACAGAGGAGACTTCCTGTGCATAAGAAAGACATCGGGATTTCCTCGAACTGTCTTTTCCACCAGCTGCGAAAGGATGTTATCCCCCTTTTGAGGAAACGCTCGAAAGTAATAATCGTTACACCCTGTCAACTCGAAGACATTCTTCGGCAAAACTCCTGATTGTAGCTCATCCCCAGGCAACAACTCAGATGTCTCTGCCTCCGACATAGCAATCATGGTAACTTCCTTCCCCATAGACAAAATCCGTACGTTCTCACTGTCCGGATGGATTAATATCCAGTACTTGTCGTCAAACGTAACACGCACCAAGAATGTATCGTCTTTGAAGACAACTTGAGTAATCGTCCCCGTTCGAACCTTCCCATCATCCATTACAACTTCAGCCCGCCTGTTGATGAAGCGGTTTTCGGCATCCCGTCTCTGCTTACGAAAGTCTCGTCTGGTACGACATGTTTTGGTCGACGACGCTGCCTCTGTATCCGTATGATCCGCATCCTCTCGGCCACCGTCAACCATCACTGTAGGCACATAATCTTCATCGCTGTCCTGGCACACCATCTCAGCAGCCCTTACCCCCTCATCATCCGACTCCAGTGAATGATCCTCCAACCGTGTTCTCTTTCGACGACCACTAGTCCCAGCATTCACTGCCTCTGACCGTTCATCTTCAACACCCTTGACAGGCGAATCATCCTCCATGTCAATATCGTGCTTTACCACCACTTCAGGATCCTCTTGCCAATTCATCCGTCCCGCACGTCGAAATGGAAAGAAGAATTCATCACAGGTCAGATTATTCGTGTGATAGATTTTGTTGTCGTCAACACACCATACCAAGTAGCCAATGGTATGCCCAGGAAAAGCGTTTGCATTTCCGAGCATAATGCCCTGTTTAGCTGGATCTTCAATCTTCGAACTGCGTACATTATTCTTGAAGAATGTCATACACCCAAAGGTCTTGAGAGATTTGAAGTCGAAAACATCTCCATTATAGATTGTATACGGAGAAAGATTGCCGAAATTCCTGAAACTCGGGAGAGCATTGTACAAGTACGTAGCCTGCATAACAGAAAATTCCCATTTTTCGATAGGCAAAGCACTCTGTTTGAGCAAAGTTCTGTGGATAGTACTGACTGCTCGAATTCCTCTCTCAGCCAGCGAATTGTAAACTTGACTGTAATCAGGAATCCGATCCCACTTCAAACCCGTCTCACGAACGAATGCCTCCAACTCTGAAGAAGAAAACTCACTGCCGTTATCAGATATGATGCGTTGAACTCCGTTTCTCTTGACACTTTTCTCCTCCTGTCGAAGTAACTCCATCAGAATATCACTCGTTTGACTCTTGGACTTCATGGGACGCACAATCAGGTATCCTGAAAAAGCGTCGACAACTATAAGAAAGTAACGATAGCCCGATGGTTCAGAGACTGCCACCATATCTTTCAAGTCTACGTACCACAGAGCATTTACATCTCCAACACGTTCCTGTCGAAATGAGGTTTGTTTGTGAACAGGGCGTGACACAAATTTCGAAATCCTACACACGTGACACGGAGAATGAATCAACCGCCTATTGAACGTGATGTATTTGACCGTATCCGCGAGCAACTTCTGTACTCGACAATCAGGGTGCCCCGTTTTCATGTGCCACAGAACCGCATCAGATAGACTCTGTGTTGACTTCCCATCGAAAGAAGGTCCAGGAGTGACATGTGCTTTAGTCAAACAAACTGTTCCAGCCTCCGCTGAAACACAAAAGATTGGCACATCACCTGCCACAGAATCATGCCTCGGACCTCTGGTTGTCAACAAATACAACTTGTCCCGCTGAATCAGAGGAATCCTGATCTTGCCATCCTCCGAAGCCACATAGGATTTGACCGTGTTCTTCGACCCCCGTCCAACAATGTAATACTTGGATCCCAGAAAATCATCCAGACTCACAAGTGGTACAGGAAGGACAGGACAAACTCGAACATTCTCCAATACTATATTGTCCGACTCACCATCTGCACCGACAATTTGCAAATTTAGCTTGCCATACTTGGTACAATTAATCTTTCCTCCTGCCGTCATGACAAAGAAATCGTCTCCCGATTGTACGTCTGAGAGGAGGGATTCGTCCCCAACCATGGTAACATTTGCACCCGAATCAAGCAAAAAATTGACAACCCTTCCGTCACCGTCTCCCACCATACTCTGCATTGCCATTCCTTGAATATCAGTCATCGACATCGTTGAATCAATGCCAAACTGAAACGCAAAGAAGGATCGCCATTCCGCCTGACGGCGACCTGCCTGAGCATTGCTTTCTGAAACATTTTGCTGTACCGTCCTCTCAAAAGGATTGTCCGACACCGGACTACGGCCACGTCCCCGATGGTTAGGCTCAAACGTCTCCTGCCATGGTCCAACCGGCTGCTCACCGTCTGCACCTGACCTCCTTCCCCCCTGGATTTCCCTGGCCAAGCGCAGTACCGCCTCGCCGAGAGCCTGAGGAGAAAATTCATGCACATTGTTTCGCCGCTCATGATATCCTCCCGAACGATCACCTCTTGAGAAACCATCAGACTCGCCTCTGCGTGGATTGTAGTTATGCGTCGTCCAATGCTCCCCTCTACCTCGTCCGCGCATCCCTCTACCAGCCGGACGATCATACGGCTTCCCCCGCTGCTGATGATGACCTCGAAATCCTGAGCCTCTTCCCCGAAAATTATTCCCTTGAAAACCACCGGCTCTTCCTTGGTGATTTCGAAAATCATTCGATCCAGCACCAGCGGAGCCTCCACGACCGTAGCCGCCACGAGACCCATCAACATGGTAGGCGCCCCTGCGCCGCATTCCCTGACCCGGAGGCTCACCTCGGCCTCGCGTACTCTCCCTCGCGTCCAACGTGCTTCCATCCTCCTGACTGCCAGATGCATTATCCACAGGCGACGACTCATTGCTGCCTCTCGAGTCTCCCTTTTCCTTACCACCCTGTCCTCCACTTTCAGACGCCTTGTCTGCATTCGGTTGACTGACCGTAGCTTGCACCTCCGAGGCTGCCACATTAACTGACGCAGTGCCCGACTGTGTTTTCTCACCCCCAGCAGTAAAAAATACCTGTTCATCATGCAAATTCACAGCCCAAGAGTACACCTCCTCCCAAGTCAATTCGGTTGACAACTTGGACCGCTTATTCAAGCGCGCGACATCTCGAATATCAATACAATCTGAAACATAACATTGCTTGATCAGCTCCTCCACCAAAATCATTTCCAAGGCTTTCACTGATTCCTCTCCCGCTACATCTTCCAACTTGTTAAGCAGGATCTTCATCTGGACCATAACGCTGTGGAAGGTAGATATGTCAGGCAATTTCGACTTTGCCAGCGTCAGAAGCTCCATCCGCGTTTTATCCGGAGTGGCATTGAGATTCCCACTGCGCTTTCTGACTTCCCATATCATATACGCCAGAGCTTTGATCGGAGCCAACTTGGACTTGAATCCTCCTGACATAGCCCATGGAACAGGAAATAATGGCTTCAGATAGGATCGAAAGTATTGGCCAAGCTCCAGGAGAAAATATTCAACGTCTTCATATAACGCGTTAATCATCGCGGCATCCATCTCCTTGCCATCAGAATCCCTTCGGCTTACCCCCTTCTTTTTCTTCTTGCCACTCTGAGAAGCACTCACTGGGTTGCCGGAATCACCGTCATCAACAGGACTACCATACTGATCCGACACCGTCTTGGACAAATTTTGCAACTGCTCCACATAATCTCGAATCTGCCCGCTCTTCCTCCAACAAAATTTGGCATTCAGGAAAAGCAAAACGACCTGCCTTTTCCATTCCTCCGTCAACTCGCCATCCACATTCACACTCTTGTTCTTTTCCCATACAGTATGAAACTCACCACCAAAATTACCGAGTTGATCGAGTGGAAACTCTCGTATCAGCGGGAAAAGACACAAGCCCAATCCTGTCCGATAACGATTCATTGCATTCTGAATCGGAAGCAAAAGTTCATCCAATTCCTCCTGTGACGTCACCGATCCTTTGAGGAATGTGTCCATCTGTAACTCAGGATGAGTCTTGATCAATTCTTCACTGAGGTCCAATTTTCCTCCTCCCATGGTAAAAGCAATGTCGAAAAATCAGTAGCAACGTTCCACACAAGAATCGACTCCGACCTTCCAAACTGAGCTTCCAAGCACAAGCGTAAAAAATGCAAAAAATCGAGTCCAACTTCCAAACAACGATTCCAAACAATCGAATCACCGACTCAAATAGCAACAATGAACCGAACTTACTCTTTGTTCCAGTTCAGACCGTACGGTAAATCACAGTTGCGCAACAACAGTAAAAAAAATGAGAACTGAGAACAAAGAGAAAATTTTCTCTTTGTAATCGAATCAACCTCCACCTCACTGGCCAGAATCTATTTAACCCAAGATCCACCAAAGACTAACTCTCAGTACACCTGAGATCCTTACACCAACCTTATTCACCTCAACGATACACAGCTGTGCAGTCTCCAACACCTTCACTGATGATGATAGAACTCTCAGAAGAACCACACAACACCACCAACACTTCCTTTATTCACAGCAGTCACCTTCCCTTCAGTCCCTTGCAACCAAGTACAATGCACAGCGCGCCGTCGACACGTGTCCTCCTAACCCCCTCTTCTCCGCCTGACCCTCAGGCTCGTCGATTCCTTAATTCCAGACCTATGTCGAAACCCACTTCCATCTCGCTGAGCTTCGTCCATCGATGAGACGCAATACCCTGAACTTCTCGCCGTCTCCAAGAACTTATCCGAGTTCTTACAGGGAGGGCACGCCACTCAGCGGCACCACAGCGGCCAGGCTCAGCAGCACTAGGCGGCGGACCGTCTCCGTGTGCACCGTGGCGCGTCGCCGCTGGACTGTCTCACTGTCACGGTCTGTCTGCACCGGCGCAGCCGGCCGCCGCCCCGTGTCGGAGGCTCGGAGTCCCGGACGCCGCCGGGCGGCGCCGCCGGGGCCCCGGGGGCCCCGGCCGGGGGGGGCGGCCGCACACCCTCCGAGGCTCGCGCGGTGGCATTCAGGGCCGCCGGCCCCGGGCCCGGCAGGGCCCGGGCTGACAGTCGGATCGGACTCGCGGCGGGGCGGGGGCCGCTCACGCGGCCTAGGCATGTCGGATTGCACAGGCCGGGCTGCGGCCCTGCGGCGGCACTGCAGCGCCCAGAACGTCACAGTGACCGTTGAACTTCGCCGGAAGTTTCGGGCCGCACAGTGACCGGCCCGGGGGGGGTGAGTGACCGTAAAGCGGCTGGCCGCGGTCCCGGTACCGTACACTACCGTATCGGATCATCGGATCTGACGCCCCCGGTACTACGGCTAGTGAGGGTACGGACTCCGGGAGCCGCTACCCGGCCGGGCGGGCCCGGTGTGGACCGGCCGCACGACCTGCCGAGGACAGCAGGCGGTAGTAGCTTGAATTAATAGTTTCCTGTTGCCTCCTGCGAGGGCAGAAGGCAAATCCCGACGGTTTGATGGTGATGGCGTGAGGCGTGGGAGAGAGGATGCAAGCAAGAGCCGTGCTGCTGTTCGTCTCCCTGCTAGCATGCAGCCTGCAGGAGAACGTCGCTCGCCATTTCGCTGATTGCCTCACAGAATGCGTGAAGGTAAGGGGAGGGGGACAGACTGACGTGGTGAGAGTTGTGACTGCATGAAAGTCCTTGGGCGACGACGAGCTCGATCATACACGGCTATTTGCATGCTCGTCGAGCTGTAAAGAAGAGAAGAATGAAGGTGGAGCGTTGAATCGTACTGCATGCCATGTCTTTTCATGCTGATTGATTGTTCAGATGTGGTTTCAGATCCGTTTTCTATCAACTTGCCGAACCCTGAAAGGTTTGTGCGTTCTGCAAGAAGGTTTCTCAGTGTCTGACTTGGATGTGACACCAGGAGCTCAAAGAAACAATCAGAGAAGAAACAGAGCAAGAAGAGGTCAAAAGCAGATGCAAACCAGAGATCATCAAAGGAGAAATCAAAGAACGTGAAGGTCGAGAAAACCTCGAAGAATGTCGAAAGGGCCAAAATAAAACGAGAAGGTGATTATCGCTGCCATTGGTATAAGCATTGTTCTCAAAGATTTTCGCAGAAGGTGACAATACGGAGTCTTCCTACAAGGGTGCAAGTACAGCGCACGATCAGCATCTTGAGGAGGCAGGAGGAGTCCGCCTTTTCCTCTCTCCGGGCTCTGGTGATTCTCCCCCGCATGCAGTGAGCCGCTCACGGAGACGCGAAGGTGCAGGCGAAGCGACGGAGAGCAACACATGGGAATGGACCTCCGTCCCTGCCGAGGTTGGGAAGGAGTGATTGTCTCTTTCTCTTGATTCCCTTGGCTTTCTCCAGAAGTGGGCAGCAGGCAACAGTACAATGTCGTTTGCTCCTTCCAGCGTCTCCGCAATTTACGCCAGCCAAGTGCTGCAGGTAGGAGGAAGGAACAGATGGATGGCTTAGAGCTCAGTTATCCCTTTGCAGACATTTCATTATACATTAGATGACGAGGTGCAACGAATCTTGAAATCATGGTGAGGCATTTTGTTGTGCATTCTCGGTCGATACTTCACCAGGATTTCAACTTGAATTGAAATCTGAAATGATATGTTCAGGTACAACCTTCTGGAACCAGGAGGCAAGCTGTATCTTTCAGGTTATAAAGAGTTTTTCGTCGCTGTAACACATGAGAATCGTAATCTTCAAATAGTTCCGGACTTCCCTACTCTTTGTTGGTTGTATCTGGCTCCGTCAATAAGGTGCTCCTTCAGATACTTGATCTAGAGACAATCTCACTGATTTTGAACAGCATGAACGGCCGTTTCCGAATTTTACAAGTGCGGCAAGAGATTTAGTGACTGTTTTCGAAAAATGAGAAGTCTTGGCACGCAGATGATGATGGGGAATCAAGAAAATCGTTTCAAAGTGTCGAGAAGTGGATTTGACATCCAATTCCTGGGATATCACCTCAACGAGGTTTGCCTGTCGAAGAATTTCAAAATCGCCTTACGTTCTCATCTGTTCCAGGCTGGTTTTTCAGAGTTCGAACGCGTTCCTGAGTTCAATCTTTTCAATGACGAGTCTTCAAGGAAGGCAAGTGCCAGCGATGTTGCTCACATCGCTATCCCTGATGCCGGCCATGTTATAAGTCATCTCCTCATGGTTTGAAACTCATGGCAAATCTTTGCATGTGTTGCTCTTCAAGTTGCTGCACAACATTGACTCATTGATTTTTTCGGCCAATGGTCTCACTCTGGTTGACAGATGGGCTCCACATATGTAAATTTGAATGTAATTGCCTACAAGCCCAGCGGTGAAAGTTTCGATCCAACAATCCACTAACGGGCTCGGAGAACTGCCAGTGTAAATGGAAAAGCTCTACAAGCGAGTAAACTTGGAACTTCCCAACTGAGAACGTGAATTTTCCACCCAAATGTCGCGATGAAACCTCTTCCCGATCTCAGTACCACCTTGGCCAGTGGGCCGCCGCATGAGTTCGGACTCCCGTGGCTAGTGGCTGCCCCGGTGAGCAGCAGAACTTCGGAACTTCAAGTAGCAGCTGTAGTAGCCTGGCAGCAGAATCCGAGTTGCAGCAGATCTCAGTGAAGAATCTGAATCAGGGAGGCGGACGGTCACTGACTCAGATTCCGAGCGGCGGCAGGCTGAACAGATTGAAGAGTCTGAATAGCACGGTGTGGTCAGAGCGGGGATGAGGTACGAAAGGCGGGAAGGAGCGCGGGTTCAGTCTCTAGGAAGAGGGGCGAGTGAGCGAGAGGCAGGGAGGACGTGAAGGCAAGAAGGAGGAGGACGTGAAGGCAAGAAGGAGGAGGATGATGACGTAGCAGCAGATGATCTCCATCAGATGAGACGATCTTTCCACAGAATCCGCTCCTCTTCTTCCTTTCGTACGTTTCACTCCGAAAATCCCATGGCGAGGACCGGCGGCAGCAAGGCAAGAAAGCCAGAAGAAAGGGATCAAAAAGTTTCATTCAGCCATCAGTTTTGGGTGCTCGTTGGTATCAATGTGGTGCTGTCATACTGTCGCGAGACCTCGGGCATGGAGCCCTGTAGACTCTTTCCCTCTGGACTGAGAGGGACTGGTGTCCTGACTGCAATCCCCTCGTCGTGCCATGGCATCGCCCCCCTACGTCTAAAGGTGAAGGAGCGTGCGGCAGTTTCTCCACTCATCGACTTGTTGCGTAGAGAAGTTCCTTGCGTCTGAGAGGTGGGGAAGGGAATTCGACAGAGCAGATCAGCCTGGATGTTTCAAACGAGACCTCGCTCGAGCACGCCTTCAACTCCGCGAAAGATTGTGACGCCCTCGAGGAGATGTCAGGAGATTTCTTCAGGATATCATCAGCACTTACACCTGTATCAGGTACAAACAGGTGTTGGAAAGAAATGCCTCACACATTGCAACTTTGCACAATTATGGGAATTTGTTGATGCGGATCAGACATGATTACCAAGGAGCGAGGTGATACATCTGTGCTTGAGAGAGTTTGGACCTGAAGCTAATGAAGGAAAAAATATGAGAAAGTCATTTCTTTGTGTCCTACTCATGTTTCCGCACTTTGCAATTACGGGAATATGTTACACACGCATCTTGGAGAGTACGACCAGGAAAGTCAAGATGTAAAGGAATTCGCCTGTAATCTTTGTGCAGGCCGAGGAGATGTACATGAAAGCTCTTGCTTTGGAGCCTAATCATAGTACAACTCTGTGCAACTACGGATTGTTTCTGCAAGTAAGACGAAGTGTTGTAGTGTCGAAGAGTGAGATGTTTTCAGAATGTTCGAAAAAACATAACGGCGGCAGAGACACATTATAAGAAAGTGAGCGAATCTTTTAAGTTGTGATGAAGATGTCTTATTGGCATGCAGGCATTGGGAGCAGACAGAAATCACTCAACAACGCTTTACAATTATGCAAGATTGCTGCAAGTAAGTGGATGGAAGTATATGCTCAGGGTTGTCTTGTTAATGGTGAAATTAGGAGTGCAAGCGAGACCCTGCGGCGGCGGAAGAACTATACCGGCGAGCGATCCAGAGTGATCCAGAGCACAGGTGGATTCGTTATGTTGCATCATGTCTGTCTTGGCGTGGTGTCTTGCCTGTATTCCCGTTTTACTGAAATCTTTAATTGCAGTCACGTGCTCTGCAGCTACGGTCTCCTACGACTCGTAGTACATCGTGACGTCGACGGAGCGGAAGAACTGTACAAGTAAGAAGAGTTTCTTCCACCCTCTCATTATTCATCGATTTTCCTATCAAGGAGAGCGCTGAAGAGCGATCCCAACCACGTGGCGACTTTGTACAACTATGGAAGTCTTGTAAGAAAGAGATTTTCTCCTGAGGTCACTCTAAACCTTCACAGCTCGAAGGTGTCCGTCAAAACTTTTCTGGTGCAGAAGAGATGTACAAGGTAACCAGCCTCTCTCTTCTTGCCATCTGAGCTCTTGCCAGCGCGTGCTATCGGTTGATCCGAATCACTCGACCACCTTGTCCAACTATGGAGGACTCTTGCACACTGTTATTCGAGATTATGATGCTGCTGAGAGGCTGTACAAGGTGAGATCAATCTCGAATCCTTATCATCGTCATCACACTTATTATTGCAGCGGGCTCTTGAACACGATGCGAACAGCACAGCAACGTTATGCAACTACGGCCTTCTCCAGCAGGTTGTCCGCCTTTGACCTTGTCAAACGATTTTGAAAGGAGAGAGCAGACAGTGCGCGCCAACTTCGCCATCGCGCAGTCTCTCTACCTCCGCTCGCTAGCGGTGCCGTGCCAACTCTTTCTGTATCTTCTCCTCACATCCTGCAGGTGGATCCCGGCCATGTGCCCACCCTATGCAACTATGCCTACTTGTCTGCCACATCGCAGAACTACACCAAGGTTTGACGTGTCGTCGAGCCCCCTTCCGTTGACCGCGAGTAGGCGGAGGAGCTTCTGGTCCGAGCGCTTGACACTGAGCCTACGCACGAATTTGCTCAGGTGATTAAGATACAGACTTGCTCTGTCTGATCCTTCCGCAGCATTTTCTTGCTTGGGTGCGAAATAAAACGTCGACCGGTGCGCAGCCACCGAGAGGTGAATCTCTTGGTGGGCAGAAGTCAACCTGACCGATCACAGCTGCTCCCGTTCAATCGGAGCCCGGCGGCAATGTCAGCAGAGCTGAGAGTGAGAAGCTTGTGTATGTGACAGGCAGATACACTGACGCAAGCCTGCAATCAGATGCGACCTCAAACGTTGAAAACCAACCAATGTGAGAGGATGATTACTCATAATGCTATTCTACAACAGGTCTGACACCATAAAGTGAAAGAATAAATTCAGCGGCTCTAACGATGTCATGAGCTCAGCTTGAAACGAGAACCATAGGCCGCTGTCATCGTCTTGCTATATTCTTGGTGCCATGTCAGCCCGTCTACCTGTTGTAGGAGGATGAGCCGCGTGACGGACAGCAACAACTTGCCTTGCGGATCATGTCGGAGGAGCGGCTCTTGTCTTTGCCGAACCGAACCCTTGAGGGTCTGAAGGTGCTCATGACGCCTGCCAAGGGGATGAGGGCAGGGGAGAAAAGGAGGAGAGGAAGGAAGGAGAGGGAGGGAGGGAGGGAGGAGGGGATGGAAGGGGCTGGTTCACCGGTCGGCACTCTCTTGGGATCTGGTTCGCCATAGAGCTGAAGCCATGAGCGAACATCCTTGACCTGCGAGGGCGTCTCGAGCACCATGCAGTGCTTCTTATGGATCCTGACAAATGAGAGTGAGGAGATGGCATGTCAGTCTCTTCCGACCCGTCCAGATTTTCGTTGGTCATATTTGGCCAAAAGAACTTCTTGTTCACCTGTCAATAACACAAGCGCAGGTCAAACCCTTGCAGACCTTGAGTTCTTCACTTCACCGTGCAAGGATTGGATAGGAAGGAAACGCCTTCCTTGCTTCGATTCACTGTCGCTTCCTTTAGCAAAGTGCTTCAGTATGTCACCAGGTCGCAGCAGCAAGCACCATTCTGTATCGCGGCTTCGCAACTTGGCGGCCCCAAGCTGTCTCGAAGCGGAAGATAGGCTCGACCTACTCGAGCATGGCAACGTCATGCGAGGACGCAAGGCGAAGACTCAAACCTCGGGAGAAACAGCGTTGGCTTTGTCCACTATGCCGATCTCCTGCTGGAGCAGCCTTATGCCTCTCTCTCCTATGCACTTCACCAAGTCCTTCCGCGCCTCTTCACTGAGCTTGATGGGCTTCTCCCCTGGCAACAGCCATGCTCTCTGCGGAAGCTCGTCTGAACATCATCATGAGACAAAGAGGGGGAGAAGCAAGGCTTTGAACCTGAGCTCTGCTTTAGCGTGAAGGCTCCTTGCAGAGGAGGAAACGACCTCTTCGGGTCAGATACTGGCATGATGCCTCGTTTCGGATCCCGCTGAGAGTCTGAGGATTCCCAGAATGTGAATCCTAATGTTAAAGTGTAAATAATCATCATTGATGAGCTCCGGTAACTCAACGATGCTTCAACTTTTGCTATTGCTTGCATTCTTCTTCCATCGATGCATCTCTCTATCTTCTCTAATACTCTACCAGCCTTCCTCTGACCCCATACGTTTCAACCTACTCACCACTTTCTTCTTCCTCTGCCTTGACCCGTGTCTGCCCACTAGTTCTCAAAAGGCTCTGCCCATGGCTCTACCCACGACTCTGCCCATGGCTCTCTGCCCATGGCTCTCGCCATGTTCGCTTGTCTGCTCTAACTGTCGCTCAGTGCATGTTCGTCGCGTCTCCGCTTCTCATCGCTGCATCAACGGATCGCACACCACACAGAACTTTTCAAGTTCTTTTTACGGGTATGAACTTTTCATACCCCTGACAAAAAGTCCTAAAAGTCATGGTGGAGGGAAGGGAGTTGGTGGCAAGGAGGGGAGGCGAGGGAAGCAGAGGGCTGGGGCAGGAGAATGAGGAGCGAATGTCTGAACTAACCAAGGAGGGGAGACGGGGAAGGAGGAGGAGCGGGATTGAAGCATTAGCAGGGGAGGTGGGTTGAAAAGGATCAAGTGAAGCAGAGGATGGAAGAGCAGTGAAAAGCACAAGGAGGGTAGAGGTGTCGTTAGAGAGATGGCACGCAAGTAACGAGGACTGCAGGTGTTATCATGGACAGCAAATGCGAGAGAGTCATCAAGGACTATCAGAAATGCCTGGAGCTTGCGCCAAAGCGCGGATGTATGGAGAAGCAGGCGAAAGTTCTTGAATGCCGCGGGATGATCCATTGCCCGAAGGTAGCTCGTGCGCATTTTTTGTGCATGACAGGAACTGCTGAATCTCCTTGTGTGGTGCAGGAAGCGAAGTGTTGGCTTCAGTGTCATCGTGCCTTCATGAGCGTTGGAAGAGGAGACAAAGGACAACTCAATTGCGATTTAGAGCGAGATACTCTCATCGCGTGTCTGCCGGAATTGAGCTTATCAAATGCAACTGTATCGTAATCATGAGAGTGCAATTCATTTCACCTGGAAGATGCTCGAATTCAAGTGACGATGAAACATATGGGCTGCTCCTGGGTTGAGTTCTTGATATTGCAAACCAGCTGACGATGGGAGAGTCTTCCCGGAACAGAAATATCCTTCTCTTCAACTTTATCATTCCACCAATACAGCGATCTTTCTTTTACGTGAGAAACCAATCCTCCACGAGAGCATCGTTCCATGTGGGGCTCTTGTACAGTCGGATAGATACAGCTGCGTCGCACAGGTCAGTGAAGGAACTCTTGCTCAGCTAGTTCAACACCTGTATCCCATCTAGGACGTGAAGGAAGTCCACGATAGGCTGTAGGTTTCTCGGCGAAGAAGGATCGGACGAATTCTGCTTGTCCCCAGGTGTTCACAGCGTTGGCGATGGTGTCGAGCTTCGAGAGATACTCAGCTTCCGAGTAGGGAAAGCGAGGATTAATCTGCCCGTAGTACGCGTAGTAAATATTGACTGATACCAACTTCCTGTCTGTCACGAGCTGCAGCTTGTCGCACTTGAGAGCCATGTCATGGTATAAACCGTACTTCTTGTTACATAGCAGCGCCAACTCAGCACCAGTGAGAAGAGAGTCTGAGCTCACGTCCGCCTGTTGCACCCGTTGCATCTGTTGCAGTCTTTCCGTCAAAGATTTTCCAAGATCATCGTCTGCCATAGAATAACTGTCCGGGAGCTCTTGCGAGAACAAATCTCCTTCGTATTCTCCGTCCGCCCCCAGCTGTTTCAAAGATATGACAGAAGTTTCTGATTCAAGGATCTGCTCCTGTATCATCGACTCAAGCTCGTCTCCCTTCCGCCAGCGCTTCGAGTCAGCCTCTCCAGGAACAACCTGTAGTCGCCAAGCCTTCGCACCTACACGATAAGAATAAGCAAACGTTTGATTTTGATTGAAATCAACATCACCAGACACTGATGAAGTATCGAAGAACCAGTCAATTGACTGCCCGAACTTTGAACCTACAGGACCAAGAAATCCAAGCATTTTCTCAACCGAGCCGTCTTTGGGGCCCTTGTCTGTATCAGGTTCAGGGTTACCCATGGCCATTGTTCTCAAGCCACATGTTCTACGCAACTTCAAGTCGTTTGGATGACTTGAAGGTCTCGTCACAAAGTTGGAAGCCAAGAATGCAGAGGCGACATTTGACATGATCAAGCCCGTCACGCACAGGCGTGCTAGCTGGGTCGCGAGTCGGCTTGGGAACATGCTGAGGAGGCAAGCAAATATATATAGAGATAGGCTGCGTCTCGCTCAGGATCTCTTCAGTGCGAGTATGAGGATGTCTTCAGTGCGAGTATGAGGATGTCTTCAGTGCGAGTATGAGGATCTCTTCAGAGCGAGTGTCAGGATCTCTTCAGAGCGAGTCCAGTTCTCAGCTCGTCCAAGCTTCTTCGCTGCTCTACTTCCTCTCGGCTAACCTTCTGCTTCACTTTCTTACTTCACAGTTGCAGCATGTCCTTTAGGAGGTTGCTGGAGCAACTACCACCCCCGTTTGTCCACCATGATGTACCCCTACCTCCCTTTGCATATTCTCTTTCAGGCCGGAGATACATGCTGGTCACTACCCCCACCCCCTCTTACAGTTGCACCTAAACCCTACCTTGAAAACTCTTTTTCGAGCTCTGAGGCGAGCTGGTTGTTGGCCGAGCGATGGCGAGCCATGGGCAGAGCATGAATGGAGTGACAAGAATGAAGGCATGCTGTAGTTGACGCGTTGAAATGAGTCTGTCATAGACGATTCCAGCACAAGTTCTCCTACCCTCATGTTGTGAACACTTGTCGGTCATATGCCTCCTCGATCCTTTCAGTTTCCTTCTCAATGGCGACGGGGCGCATCTGTTTTGCTATGGATACTACATTTTTCGTGCGTTATGCTTGCAGCCTGGGACGATCAAGGTCACGTAGCAAGCTCCATGCACCTCAGGCCGCTCCAACTCAAGGCGGCGCTGGTCGGGCACAGCTCAGCATCGAGAGGCTGCCTGAGCCTCAGAGGAGGTTTGCTCGACACCTCGAGGCCAAGTGATGTCGTTATGTCGGAGACAACCGTCGCCACGGAGGGCTCAACCTTTGTAGACGTGTGCAATGACGTGTCCCTTTGTCGCGATGCCCTTCCCCTGGTGAAGGCAAGCGAGCATCTCTCTTCGGAGCCTGGTAACCAAACTGTCCCCCCAAACAGTGAAGTGCGTATCAGGATGGAGCCGACAACGTATAATCTTACTTGCGAAGGAGACTTGCCGATCATTCGGCGGATGCTTCTGTATGGCACCAAGAAGCCAGAGAAGAATGCATCAACACTGATAGGCTCTGCACAAATAGACGAGCAACACATCAGTGGTGGGGGACGATTTAAATTTCTGAATGGGAGCGCTGGCTCAATCCTTCAGGGGGTTTCGTTGCAGTACTCATTGCTTCATTGCGTCATCATCTCAAAATCAGGTTTCTATTATTGTTGACAAGACGTCTTCATCCCCGAACTGAGATCTTAATCAGTTGTATTGTTTCAATCTTGCGAAATACGAACATTCCAACAAAAGGCAGGCGACACACCAGTGAGCTGCTTGTGGCTGCAAGAAGGTAACAGTACACGACATGCTTTATTTCTTGCCATCTACTTTTTTTAATTTCATCTTGTTGTATTTTTTGCTTTTTCATGAACTCATCTTCACTAGGTCAAGGCATGCTATCAAGTTGTACGATTGGAGGATATGATGAGGAAAGACAAAGTGGGACAGGAATCGTAAGAAATTTTGTAATGTTTCAAAGGGGTGACAATTCGTTCAAGACGTTGTTTGGAAGCCAAAGTGAATGCATAGTAGAAGATTGCACTATAGAGTTCTGCTTTGGTTCATGTAAGGTCATTTTTCTCTGTTCTACATCTAGTCACTGTCAAGAAGGCATCGCTGTAATTCTCAATGGCACTGCAAAGATAAAGGTTCGTTGATTGGTTGAATTTCATCTCAGGAATTTACCATGTGCGATGATTTCAGAATAGTGCTATGCTGAATTCCTTTGCCGCATTCACAGCATCGGACTGCATCTTTCATGACTGTAAGCACATACTTCAAGCAGCACGTCTACCAAAGTAACTTTTGCTCTATTTCTCAGCCGACGACATTCGATTGATTCCTGCTACAATACATGCAGAAAATTGTCTGATTCAATGTTTGAACGGTGAATCGATAGACAACCTCGTTTTGCTCTGGATGACCTATGCATGCTTCTGGTTCCACTGAAAGTAAGTTTTGTCAGGAACATGGCAAGACAACGAAATTCCTTCAAATTATCAAGAAGTAAAATTTGCTCATATTGGGCATTTGTTCTGAGATCTCAATGCAGGTCAACGTTACGTTGAAAGATCCTGATATACTTCCCCCACCGTTGATTATGTCGCAATGGTGAGAAACTGCGAATAGAATCGATGCTCTGACTTGCTTTCCTTGCAGGCTGGCAACAAAACCAAGATACAAGTGGGACAAGGAACGAGGAACGTGGCTGTACAAAGGTTGAAATCGTTTGCTTTATCTGCTTTCCCTCAACTTCTTGACAGGAAGGAGCAAGGAGGGCATCCAAGCACGGAAGGCTTTCTTCGACTCGGTCCGACGGTGAGATGCATTGGCAGACCAGGATGACTTCGTGATGTTTGCGGCAGGCCGGAAGAAGTCGACTTGCATCAAGTCAACAAAGAGATCAGGAAGGTGGGTTGATGCTCGAGGTGTTGACAGCAAGTCTCCTGATGTCATTGGTTTCACCTTGCCGTCATCTTCCCTTCCTCTGCAGAAGTTGCCATGGGAAAGCAGCGACAGTGCTTCTGTACAGGAGGAGGAAGAAGAGTCCTCTTCCGAACAGGCGAGTTTAGTGAAGAAAGTGCAACGAAATGCTCACATAAATTCATGCAGATGAAGCTCGATTATCGTGGGTTTGATCAGCGATCGAGGCAAACAGGCAAGTGGAAGAGATTTGTGCGAGCATGTAATGGCAGGCAAGAAACAGTGAGATGGTGTAGGCAAGATGCAACACTCAAGTAGAGCAAGAGAGTGTTGATATGAGGAAGAAAAAAAGTTCACTCGAGTAAGAGAGTGAGATGAGGGAAATCAAGGAAGAAAACAACCAGAGGAAGACGAAACTGCTGCAAATTGCATGAATGAGTGATCAAGGCAGGAAATCAGGTCTATAGGTTGGAAAGGGTGTAGAGAGGGAGGAATGACGCGATTTCGTGACTTGAGCGTCTTGTGATATAATTTTCAAGGCATGGAGACGAAAGACATTACCTATCGCTACAGAGCTGCTCTGGGTCATCCTGGGAATCCTCCGGTTCCAAGGAACAGGTTTCTCACCACAAGCAACTGATGATCTGGCCTGACGTGATGCTGTCAGGCACTTCAAGGGAATCCGCAAAAACCCTGTGCTGAAGCGGAAGGGGAGGAGCATCCATTTGAAGTGAAGCGGGGCTCGAGTTTCACTTCCATGTCGTAGGATCAGGATTGAAAAGAATCGTTGGGTTTGCAGGGCTGTTGACCAGCATCTCCTTGAACCCTTCGATTCCGGGTACCTCGCTGAATTCAATCAAGAGTGAGGGAAGAATATCATACATTAAGCAAGGGATGATAATCATATCTTAACAAGTAGATGAAGATAATCACATCTTGACAAGTAGATAATCATGTCTTAACAAGTATCATACACGCCCCACTCACTAACTTCCACCAACTCCTCCCCTGCCTTCACCAGTCATTTTCTCCTTCCGGTAGTCGTCTCCTCCCCTCATCCTCGAGTTAACAATCTCTTTCTACTTTCCACACCCTCCCGCTTCTTCCTTCTTCTCCTAACTTCTTCTCCTATCATTCACCTTATCGCATAGCCGCCGACCACTCCGGCTTCACCCAGCAGCACGACATTGCTTGCAACAATCGCTTCTGCAATCATTTCGCCTCTTCGTCCGTTCCAACATGCAGCAACTTCCTAATGCGATCTTTGCTGTCTAAATCACAACTCTCTGAGGCGGACCCATTTCCGCATCAATGATCGGATCATCATCGCCGCCGGTGATCACCGACCAAGATGAGAGTCGAGTGGCACTCAGCCGACGGTACTACAGTGACACGTGCTTGTGGCTTCACTAGTATGAATTCCAACTTGCGATCAAACAGAGTATCTAAACTGAACAGTGAAAGTCATGTACTGTAGCTTGCTACTAGGCTGTCCGATCATAGCGGACTTTTATTTCCCACGGATTCCCACAGTCACGGTCCGTCACGGTCCGATCGGTCAAGCTGCCCGGCTCTGTTCAACCATTTTATTTTGAGGGCCTGCCAGCCGTTCGTATTTGTAGGCACCGCTGAAGGTGTCAGCTAAACTCGGTGCTGGCCCGTCGCGGCTGCCCTTGCCGGCCGCTCTTTATCGTCCTTGATAGAAATGGCTCCACTCTCGAGGAGCGCCTGATGGAGGCTGAGCTTGAGCAGGAAAACCTCCTTCCCTCATCGCCTGCTGCGCCATGGCATGCTGTGCGCGAGCCTGTTTGCGATCGGACTTCAGGGCGGTCGGTTCATCATGCGTCATTGATCATCGTCACCTGCTGAAGCAAAGCCTCTGCAGAGCTGGTAGGTCCGCCCTGAGGAGAAGGGCCGGGACGGTGGCTTCCAGGATCCTGCACGAAAGTCAGATCGTTGGACAAGTCAAGCAAGAGAAAACCAAGGAAGCACGGCTCAGCATCTCGGTGGCTGGGTCAAGACCAGGAGGAGCTCCTGCACCTCGTCTTCGCAAAGACCCAAGAGGCCCTGTTGAGTGAAGCATCTGCTGGAAGTCAGGAACCCCACAGCTACTTCATATCAGCACACGTCGTAGTAAGAGCTTGCTCCTCCGTACATTGCCTCCCACCCTCTGCAATACTGTCAGGCCAATCGCTCCGTGTGCCAGCTGCCATCACCCTGCTCTGCTCGTCATTCCTGCCCAGAGATCTCCCTCAACTGCTCCCGCAAGGCGCTCTACAGGTCCCTTTGCAACAAGTCGTCAGATGTCTTCGGTCTCGTCCTCTCTGGGTTTGCGCCCTACCTGGGCACCAGCTGGACGCATCTGCCCAGTCACATCGTCTCGTACCATCCCAGCTGAGTCTGACGCAGCATCGATCCTTGACTGAGCAGCGGCAGCAAGTATCTCTAGAAAGCACATCAGATTTTCTCCTGAATCCACGCCTCCACCACTGCCCCATCCCCCCTCCTTGCCCTCTTCGTCCAATCCTATGGTCAACCTGGTCGAGATTGATTGATCCACGGAGGAAATGCCGGCCTTCCACCCGGCGTGTTTGTCAATGCAGCAGCAGCAGCAGCAGCAGCAGGGTTCGAAAATCCCACCCCTAGATGCATGGAGAGTGAGGAGGTCTTCTTGGTTGCAGCACACAGCACCTGGCTGGCTCCTGCCCGGGCGAGGACCGAATCCAGGGATTCCCAGGCCCTCGAACTCATCATCGGATCCCCATCCTGGAGGTGAGAAATCTGGCTCTCCTGCTTTCCCGATCAGTGGTAGGACAAATCAAGTTTTTCCTACCAGGCATGGCAGCCGCTGAACACTGCTGATCTCCTGCCTCCCTCCTGGTTTCCTATGTTCATGTCAGAGGCAAGTTCACCGCACGAATGCTTCACCTGGGCTCCTGTCACGATGTCTGTTTTGCAGACGGGACAATGTCTGTCGCGCTTCAGCCAATCGTCGACACAATCCTTTAGCGGAAATTCAGATACAGTGACAAGCTGACAAACGCCAGACCTTGTGGAACATGTGCAGACAAGGAAGTCTCCTGCAGGCGTCGCCTTGCTCAAGCTCACAAAGACACACTGGGCAGCGAGCCTAATAGTGAGGAAATCAAGATCCACCCTCCTCATCACCGTGTGCTTACGAGAGTGGGGTCCCTCTGCAAATTTGCTCCTGCCTCGGATGTTGGGCTTGGAGGGTGGTACTCAAAAGTGAAGGAATTCTTTGACAAGCATGAGAGGAATACAACAACACATAAAGAAAACCTGCTCAATTGTGGTCACGGGGACTCCTCTGCTTACATTTCCAATTCTCTCCTGCAAAGCTAACAGGAAAAGTAAGAGATTCATGGAGCATTCTCAGGGAATTACCTGACAATTCTTCATAAGAAGGTTCCTCCGATCCTATTGCTGCTCCAAGCATGCCCTTCGCTACCTTTAGATTTATGTAGCGAACCTGTGGAAAAGCACCTGAACATGCGGCGGCATTCGCCCCAGTCCTGCTCCTCCGTATTCGAGAGATTGTTCTCGCAACGCCTGGCGTCATACTCAGTATACACGAAATTCAAGACAAAAGTTGTCAACCTCTTCACGGAGTGTCATTGGCATATCTGATCGCATATCGAAAGGCTGAAAGCCAGGGCCTGGCAATCGAAAAGAGCATGAGGAATTTCAAGATGTCAAATGTCAAAACATTACACCACCTGATGAGAAATCATCCATGAGCCTCTGGAAATGTCTTGTCAATACGAGAACAGATCGACTGGTAGTACATCACCTGAACGGGCCCCTGAGCATGGGACGGTCGCATCTGCCCGGTGATCTCATCTTGCACCATCGACGATCCAGATGTTGTCTCTTGAGTCTGCCGCGTCTCCGGAGATCCCTGGGTCGCTTCACCTTGTCCGGAGGAGGGTTGGCCTTGCTGGTTCTGACGTCTCCTCAATTCTTCCACCTTTTCCAATTTTCAAATTCGCTTTGTAAATCATGTCTCACTCACCTGTTGTCTATGAATTCTCTCTTCATCATCCGATCTGATTCAAATCAGAAAAAATTCACTTTTGGTCAATCCCAACCTCCTAGCATTCCGAGGATCCCAGTTGCTCGGCATTCCATCGCCATCATCGTCTACATTTCCAAAGGGATTCCGATTTCTCGGCGGACCTGTGCAAGTGAGAATTTGAACATTTACTTTTCAAAATGAAACCTTGTCCTGCTCCCATAAAGGCAGGTGGAAAGTCACCAGCCTGGAATACTGTCAAAACGATACAAAGATAATTCAAGTTCTTCACCATGTTGCCTCCAATGGCAGGAAATCCTGCTGAGGATGGAACTGCAACAAGGCATCAGAGCCAGCAACTTGTTTCTAACAAGATCACTTGGATCAAAGGAGGATGGGCCTGGAAATCCATGGAATCCTCCATGTTGTTCTCCCATTGCCTCGTACAACAGTTCCAGCTAATTTGCAGCATGTAAGGAAATCGTGTTAATGAGGACGAGGAGACCTCACCTGGGAAGGTGTGAGAGCCTGGCGAACGGCATCCGGAACCATCGGTCTGTTCATGCCTGATGGAAGAGTAGAAGTGTGATAAAACGGAAGCGTTCAAGAGCATATTCAACCAGCTGGCCTGGCTGAAGATGATTGACGTTGACCATCCGATGTCGTATTGGTGCGTGGTGCGCTTCTTTGGCTGTCATTGGTTGGAGCACTTGTTGGAGGTACAGTGGACTGAAGCAGCGGTTGAGCTAAACGTGAGTGAAAAAACCACAGACCGTATCAACGTTGCTCAAGTCTGCAGGAGCTTGTGGGGATAGACCTTCGGGGTGTCTGATGACCGTCTGCGTTCAAACACGTCAGCCTCGAATTACGATGGAGGAACATGATTCCTCTGCCGTCGAGCTGGCGTCTACCTCACTTTCAGCAGGTGCAGCAGGTGCTGATTCAATGCGTAAACGTCTACAGAATTCCAAGGGAAAGCTCTGGTTTGGCGTACCTGGTTCACGGCGATTGCCTTGCTGCTGATATCGTTCTCGCATCATCGCCTGATATTCTTTGAACTGCAATTCCTGGGATAACAACCACTTGCTCAACACCGGATGAGCAAACTCAACTCAAGCCAACGTACCTGGTCGCTTGCAGCCCCGCTCGGAGCCGCATCGGGCGTGATCTCACTTGTGTCCGTTGGTGGATCGGAGGTTTGTGAAACAGCTTGAGCTGAAAAATGTTCAATGAATAGGCATGTGTAAAATGGAACGCTAACCTGCCCATCTTTTACGTGCTTCTTCTCTTAACTTTTCGTCCATTGCTTGAAACTGAAGTTGCTCGATGCAATAGTTTGGATCCGAATGAAGTAGTTTGTTGGTTGCAAGTTCTGCACGAGAATTGTTTGATCAATCAAAATATCTTCAAATGATGACACTAGCTAAATTCCTATCGTTCTCTAGCATTTATCGCATTAGAAATCTTTTCAATTTGTTTTAGCTCATCGTTCAGTGCCTATGTGAAAATTGCATTTGGAACCAAGTTTGACTCTCCTTGGTTGCATGTTTTGCAGGTGTGTGTATCCTATTCGAAATTTTGGGGACTTGTAGAGAGGTGGGTTGCGAGTTATGGTTGGTCTTAGCAGATCTTTTGGATGTGAGGGAGATGAGATGCGCATGCATTCGTCTGTGTTCACTTGGCTCAGTCTGGTCTCTTCTTGTTGCTTTGCAGACCTCTGCTTTCTCAAGGATCTGTCAATTCCGGTACTATTATTCTTGGGCGTCGTCCCATGTGGCCAAATTGCTGACCATACCTAATAAAATGACCTGGTAAAATTGAAATTTACTCAAAAATATTATTTCAAAATTCAGAAACGCTCTCATTTTGTTATCCCTGCCGGAAAGTTTAATTGCGAACAGCCTGTCTCAAGACTAGCTTTCTGGCTGGGTGTCGTCGTTATTTCTTTTTGCTCTTTCAAACCTGCCTCAGAGTGTCACGGCATTGCGACTAGAGGGAAAGAACATCACAATGATGCCAGTGGGGACATGGTGGCACAGGGCGGGATTTTTCGCAGTTTTATGCAGGTAAGATATTTTCAGTGCCATGCATGTGAAAATAGATACATGATAGTGATGTTTGTCAGAAACGACCCTGTTCTTGGCATTAATGTTTGGGACAATTGGGATCGTGAATATTTTGGTGCTGTTTTAAGTGACATCTTCTATGACAGCTTTAGCCTATGCGAAGACCTGCTTATTCCAGAGCGGCCATTGGATCGTCAAGAAATTCGTTTGGGAGAGAAGAAGATTTACAGATTGGAGCAATTGAGAAGCTTGTCATCATACGAAGTTAAAATTTCGTATCCAGCTACGGTGAGCCATAGCTTCTTGTTTGGATTTTGTGTTTACTTGATCGATCTTAAAAGTGATTTTCAATCCTGACTTTTCTCCTTCAAGTTTCCGGTGTCGTTCTACATTGAGCTGGTGGACGACGAACGATCACAAGTTCGCACGGGGAGGAGGTTGCTAAACACAGAAAAGCTTGAGTTTTCAACACCAGAAAATGTCGAAGAATTTTCTCAGCATTCAAGGATTGCAATTGAGGTTGACTGGCACGGGATCACGTGGAAGCAGAATGTAACGCTAGGCCAAATCGTTTACAATATCCATCTTGGAAGAGTTTTCAATGGGGTCCCAATTGAGAGCTTTCCTCACATTGCAGCTGTTCTTGCATTGGTTTGTTTCTTTGTGTTGGCTACCCTTCGTAATGAGCTAACATGGCCGTTTTCTTTCTTGATATCGAATGCCCGAGATGAAAATTTCAAAAGGCAAGATTGATGGCAGTCCCGAGAGTTTCGCAAACTTGAATTATCAGTTCATTGTTCGTTTGCCCCTCTGTTGATCCTCTCTTATCTTGGAACCAAGTTTTCAATATCCACTATTTCTTCCGAGCTTTCTTCATGAATTTTGCAGTTGAGTTTTGAAGGGCATTTTTCTACAAGAATGTCAGATTCCGCTAAATCAGCAATTGAAAAAGATGCAACTTACGGCAATCGCCCTGAGCCGGACAATTTGCTTCAATGTAGTCTACTACAGCAATAGGAGTTGCTGCTTCCTTCAACAAATTACAAGGAAGAGGAAAATTCCCGAGTAACTGAAAGAGTATCATTTTTTGGTCATAACTTCTGATAAACAGGATATTCAGGACCTGCGAAATCTCTTTGATGAAAGAGCTAACAATGCTTTCGGACGGGATATCCCGGCGTGTTTCAAAGTATCTGTGGAGATCTTCATCCCTCGATGGAGGATGCGAGATTGCACAGACCTAAGCAAATTGAGGTATCAGCTGACATTCTCACGGCAGATTGAATCACTTTTTGAGACACATGCAAGACCATGCGTAGAAGCCTCTCCTTGTGTTTTGAGTTGCATGTTTCAGATGTTTCGCAATGGTCAATGGCGGCAAATAGTTGCTGCAATTCAAATAGAAATCAAACAAGCAAGATCGTCATTGATAATGAATGGACCGGACCTTCTTCGCTTCTTCGCTTATGGTCTCAGGCAAAGCAGACGTTATTACTTCCTTTAGCCTCCCCTTCCTTGAGAGTTCCACCACGTCCTCGCGTCCTCCCAGCAACTTTCCTGCCACGAAAAGCATTGGTAGAGATGGACAATCAAATTCCTGAGACCAGAAAAGGTTCGTAAACAAGGTGGAAAAAACTTGGAGACAAAAGAAAATAAACGAACAAAACAACACCTTCTTGAATGCATTGATTAAGCTGATTAAAGCATGTCAATCATGAAAATGAATAACATGAACACACCTTTCGTTGTTCCTTACATTCAGAAATTCGCACGCAATGCTCAGAGACTACGAATTCAACAATTCAAATTGATTGATCGAAGAGAGTTCCATTCACCTTGAGGGCCTTCATGATTTCAGTGCTAAAAGCATTGTCCGAGGTCTCTTTTTGGTCGTTCAAAACCAATACAATCAGCTCCTTCTCAACAAAGCTCCGTGCAAAAGTCCTCTGAATGTGATCATCGTCCCTCGATTCCCTGAAGATTCTTCATCCAAAACAGTCTGGTTTTAAGTTTTCTTACAGTGATAGCTGCTGAATACTGTTGGACCTTATTCCTAACAAATCAACGTCATTGATGCTCACAAGTAGATTACCATTCTGACCAGACTGTGCTTTAGATTGAGCCTCAGAGATTAATCCATCTACAAATTGCGCTTGAGCTACATACCCGCAGCTAGTTGCTATATTCTTGCTCTACATCATATTTCAGCTTCATCAGCACGTTGTTTGAATCAAATGTCACAGAGTGAAATATGGAGATCGCGTCGTCAAATCTTTGCAGGGACATAAGAGCAAATCCTTTGCCCAGTAGTATCTCTCCTTCCCTCTGGCTGTTAGTATACCAGAGGTCATATTTCAACCTTTTCTTGACAAAGCTCACATGTCACGCTGTTCCCTGGTGATTTGCAAAGCCTTGTTGTAACAGTCAATTGCAAAGTTCGTTTCTCCATTCTGCCAACTAATGATAATCAGTTGTCAAATTAATCTTAGGAAATGCAAATACGCGGTCTCTGCTTGGTTCAGTATGGACTGAAGATCTTCTGGATGACTTTATAGAACAGAGTAAGCTTCTTTAATATGAACATTCTCATCTTTCTTACCTATCATCTGACATTCTCGTCAAAAATCCTTCAGACCTTACGTTATGGCCAAAACATTTCCGCCCCCTTCACTGGATTTTATGGCCGCCTATAAACCTCTAAACCCTAAACCTTCGGACGCATACCCAAGTTTAGGGTTTAGGGTTTAGAGGAAGGTGAAATGAGATGGACAAGGGCCAAGCAAGAAGGAAAGATCGCAGCGGCCGGCCGGGCTCTCGGGCCCCAATCCGGACCGAGGTCCGGACTCCGGAAGGAGTCGAGAGGAACGCGAGTCCCAGGGGGCTTCGGCCTGGTGTTTAGTGTTTAGGGTTTAGGGTTTAGTAATGAGGGTTTATGGTTTAAGGTTTGTGGTTTAGAGCTAAGGGTTTAGGGTTTAGGGTTTAGGGTTTAGGGTTTAGGGTTTAGGGTTTAGGGTTAGGGTTAGGTTAGATC
>NW_005434616.1:0-17050 GCF_000315625.1 Guillardia theta CCMP2712
GAGGATTCATGAATAGACTGCGAGACCTTCAATGAATCAACTCCGGATGACGCGATGCAAAGCAGACGGCTCCCTGATGGAATCGTTTGAGAGAGTTGTTGTGATGTAGGCAAGCTAGAGTCATCCGGACGACGGTCGGGCGGCAGCAGCAGCAGCAGCATAAGGAAGCGAGGCAAAGGAGGGGAGCATTTAGTTTTCACCATCATATTTCCGTCTATCGCAACGGCCGCATGCTCGTCACTCCTCCTGCTTCCTCGGTCAACTCGCATGACCTCTTGCCCCCCCTGCGTGCCTGGTCGAGGACTGCGAGGCTCTTCCATAGCGCGCGATGTTCACCATCTCGCCCTCCTCCCTTGAATCTCTTCCATTCCCTACACGCCTCTCCTCCTCGTCCTCCTCCTCCTCCTGCACAAGAGCTGCAGGGTTCTCATCGACTCCTCCTAGTGTCTGGACTGGAGAAGGAGGATCAGGCGCGCGTTCCCAACTTCTCCCTCACCTCGGCACACGTCGCCACTCCCTGCGTCCACAAAGAAGGTGACAGACGCCTCTTGTGCGATTTCCTCCTGCTCCATCGTGAGTGAAAGACGCGGAGGATGAGGGTTGAGTCAGAGGAGGGAAGGAAAGAGTTCGGAAGGCTGAACAGCGGAAGTCGACGTCAAGAGAGAGGAGCGAGCAGGAGCGAGAAGCGATACTCTTGTATCGAATTCCAGCACTCGGATTGAAGCTACATGCATCCCTTCGGCAAGATCCTGCGGGTCTTGAAGGGTCACGAGGAGGAGGAGGAGGAGGAGATTGCCTGGTCGATTGTCAGCTTGCCAGGACTCAACAGCCTTAACGAAGACGAGGGTGTCAGCGACGTGCGCGCAGCTGGGGAGGATCACCAGATGTCGAGCATGAATCCTTCTTCCAGGTCATGCTTGCACGACCCTCCAGCGCTGCAGTCCTCCTGCTCCACTCCTACACGCCACCGTCACATGCGGATCTCGCAACCCCTCGGCTAACAGCACCTCCCTTGTCCTTCATCCGTGCGGCTCCGTCCTCCAGGATCAGCTCCGACTCATACTCGTGACAGAGGAGCATCTGGCCATGCCGCGCAGGCGTGTAGCTCGTCGGCAACGGTTTCAGCGCGCCATGGAGCAGGTAGCAGAAGACCTGAGGCAGAGTGACGGGGAGGAGCTACGGATACGAGGCTGACCTGCACTTGCATGGAGAGGATCACCTTCCTCGAGGCCGGCAGCTGAAAGAACTCCTCGGTCAAGGCAAGGGAGACGTAGCCTCTGTCCGCCCGATCGATACAAAAGTCTTCGGGGGGGAACAGGACGGCGACATAGTTTCCCAAGCTCCCTTCCCTGTCTTCTTGTCTGGAACCCAAGCTCTCCTCCTCTTCCTTGTTCTCCTCCTCCTCCTCCTCCTCCCCTGCCGTTGTCCGCGTCGGCTCGATCACAGTGAAATTCAACACTGCAAACTGAGCTGGCGGATCCGAGTCACTATGCTGAATCACCTGTAGCGAGTGCGGAGAGCCGCACGTCATCTTGCCGATGCTCCTACATGGACTCGAAGAGCAAGAGGCAAGCGGCTGCTCATCGACGATCATCGTCACAGGCTCATGAGCGAAGACGAGGAGCTCGAACTCGTCTACTTCCTCGTTCTCGATCTCGATGCCGTCTTCTTGCTTCGTGTACCATGCAGGAGTGGTGGATCTGACATAGCCCTGGACGCAAGCGGAACGATGAGGACAGAAGGAGAGGGAGAAGAAGAGCAAGAAGGAGAGAGAGGGAGGAAGGGAGGGAGAGTGAGCCAAGGGGAAGGGGAAGGGAACGAGGGGAGGAGGAAACGATCTTGTCATTCCGCCATGGCTTCAGATCGCAGTCCTCATACAGCACAAACTCGTTGCCCAGGCTTGAATTATCCGTGAATATCCGTGGGAGTATCCGGGAGTATCCGTGAGGTATCCTGAGATCTACTCACGAGGCGGCCTCCAATGGTAATGGCAGGGAGGCGACGGGGGGAGGAGGTGGGGGAGGAGGAGGGGGGGGGGGGATGGAGGAGGAGAGATGGCGGAAAGAAAGTATGAAGGTGAAGAAATACTATCCCTCGCGGGGAATGGAGCCACTGAGAGGACGGAGGGAAGGTTGAAGGAAGCTCGTAGCATCAGGCCGTTGCGACCACAAGGTCGAGGAAACGTAGAGGATCAGTTTAAAAGAAGGTGAACATTCACATCTGAACCAGATGATTGATGGTCGGGAAGTAGAGGAGAAGGGGGGCAGGGAAGAGTCCAGTCTTGACATGCTGACGCGCTCTCCTCAGGTTGGGAAGCTGAAGCTCCTTGTTCCGAGCGTGCTGCTCCTGATTCTAGAGGGCGATGCCTTTCTTGTGCCACCTCTCCTCGCGTCTCTGAGGCCGAGTGAGGCTTTTCTCCTCCTCTCTGTCTTGCTTCTCACTTGCTTTACTCGAGGGGCCCAAGTCTCGCGGCAGACATGCAGCTCGTTTGCCGGTCGGTCCCTGGCCCCCATCGGGCTGAGGTTGTGGTTGTTTCACTCTTCCTCCCAGCATGCTGATGTTGCTAGCAGAAGCCCTGCTGCTCCTGTCCAGCTGTCTGGCAGAGCCTCGACGTTGCGTATGGCGTTGCAAGTGGAGGTAGCAGGGAAGGTGGCGGGGGCCGTGGGGCTGAGCGTGCGTAGGTGATGGACCTGCCCAACAGTCAGAAGAAGCTCGCCATCACCGTGTCAGCCGACGAGTGCAACACGGCCTATGAGACCATCATCTCCAAGCTCGCCCGCACTGTGAGGATCAGTTGGGGGGGGGGGCAGGGTTGGTTGAGAGGCAGGAGGGGGGCTGGAGTGGGGTGTCGGGCGTGAGGGGGCTGACTTGAGGGCAGGCCGACGTGCCGGGGTTCCGCAAGGGGAAGGCTCCTCCACAGATGGTTCTGAATCACTTCGGCAAGAAGAGCATCACCGCGCAGGCTTGCGAGCAGATCATCGGCTCTGCCGTCCCTGCGGCACTCCAGCAGAAGAACATCCGAGTAAGAGCTCGACGCGCTCGTTCCTGTGCTCCTGTGACTCCCTGCAGGCGATCGGGCAAGCACAGATGGCGGACGATGAGGCGATCGGAAAGATGATTGACAACTTTGCGCCTGGACAGGTAATCCTCCTCTCGTTGCTGCTGCTGCTACTGCTGTTCTTCTTCCGCTTCGTGCTCCTCCTTCTCTTCTGCCTTGCAAAGCAGCCCTGATGCTCCGCCGGCAGGACATCAAGTTCGAGGTCCTCGTCGACATCTGGCCTGAGGCATCGCTCAAGGGCGCCTACAAGGGCCTCACAGTGAGCTGCTGGCGGCCTGTGGCTTGTGCTGATCGCGGCTGCAGATCGAGGCGGAGGAAGAGCCCTTCGAGGAGGAGCTTGTTTCGAATGCCCTGTCGGAGATGCGCAAGAGGGAAGCGTTCTCGGTAGGAAGAGGAGGCTGCTGACCCTCTTCCTCACCTGCTGATGACCTTCCTCGCACCTCCTGCTTCTGATGCCCTTGCTCACTCGTCCTGCAGGTTCTCTCGGGTGCGGACACGAAGGCAAAAGTGTATCCTGCATCCCTCGGGGACTCGGTCGATGAGATCAAGAGAGAGGGAGCAGTTTGCGTCGTTGACTTGATCGGATACAAGAAGAACGCTGATGGCTCCAAGGTGAAGAACGTCTGAGGTGGGTCTATTGCGATTGAGAGTGGATCCCAGGGCGATCGCCTGCCGGATCTTGCGATCGGAGAGAATGTCGAAGTTGTGATGGAGAAGGGAAAGTTCTTCGAGGGCTTCGTTGAGAGCATCGACGGGATGCAGGCAGGGGACCAGGCGTCCGTCCCTGTCACCTTCCCCACCAACCACAAGGTACATCGGGACTGAGAGGTGGCGAGCGAATGACACTGTCGGAGGTCGCGGAGCTGCGGGGGATGGAGGCGATCTTCGACGTGACGATCAAGGGCCTGAAGGACATGATGTACCCGGCCCTCGACGATGACTTCGCCAAGAAGATCCCCAACTGCGACTCCGTTGTCGCGCTCAAGAAGAGGATCAGGGAGAGCATTACTGAGGTGAGCAAGTCGCCCAGCTGGAGGCCAGGATGTGACGATGAAGCAGGAGAGCTTGATCTCCACCGGCAAGAACGTCGACAAGGCGCTCGAGAACGCGATCGTCGACCTCGTCGACGTCGAGATCCCCGAGACCCTCGTGGACGAGCAGACCAAGACCAAGTTTGCGAGCATGATGTCGGACTTCAAGGCCAAGGGGATGGACGACGAGCAGATCAAGTCGATGATCACCAAGGAGAACTACGACAGGTACAAGTCGACCAGCAGAGACAACACCGTCCGCTCCCTGCGCATCTCCTTCGTCATCGGTGAGCTCCCCCTTCCTTTCCTCGTCCTCCCTTGCGTCCCTCAACCCCTCGACTGAATCTCCTGCTCTCCTCCTCCTCCCTCTGCTCAGTGATTTGCAGGTGAGATCGCCAAGCAGGAAGGCATCAAGGTTGACCCAACAGAGATCGAGTCGCAGGTCCTCCTCCCTCTCCTCCTCGTCCTCGTCCTCGCCCTCCTCCACTTTCCTTCCCTTCGCATCCTCGTCATCGACCGAGGGTGATTCTTGATGCAGATGGCTGTGATCAAGCAGAAGTACTCCACAGAAGAGATCGATGAGGAGCAGGCCAGGAGCAAAGTGGAGGTGAGAAGGGCGGGAGCGCGTGTCGCACTTTGACGAGCTTGACTGCAGGCTGATCTTGAGCGCAAGAAAGTGCTCGAGTTCTTGAGGAACAACAACAACATCAAGCTGATCCCCAAGAAGGAATCCTCTAGCTAGATAGAAGAAACCCTGTGATTGAAGACCCGTGAACACTCTGGGATTCACCTCTCCTCCTACCCTCTACTCCTAACCTCTCCTCCTACCCTCTCCTCTTAACCTCTCCTCCTACCATCTACTCCTAACCTCTCCTCCTACCCTCTACTCCTAACCTCTACTCTTAACCCCTACTCTTAACCTCTCCTCCTACCCTCTACTCCTACCCTCTGCTCTTCAACCTGCTCGTAGTTCCTCGAGGATGAATCACTCGGCTCCTCATCGTGTCATCCCCCGCCCTCCGCTTGTTCCCCAGCATCTCATTCCATGGCATTTTCCATCTTTGTTGTTATAAAGACTACCCCACCCCTTCTTTCTACATTGAAATACCCCACCGTTTGTAAGCCTCTGGTCGAACGAGAAGCATGGCCTTGTTTG
The DNA here is from genome assembly GCF_000315625.1 of Guillardia theta CCMP2712. Taxonomy (NCBI): domain Eukaryota; class Cryptophyceae; order Pyrenomonadales; family Geminigeraceae; genus Guillardia; species Guillardia theta. Next base: position 5,246 of record NW_005434616.1, read on the forward strand.
GAGGTAATCAGGCGGCGGCATGAAGGGGGAAGCGGTCGAGCGTGGGAGAGGGAGGGAGGGAGGGAGGGAGGGAGGGAGGGAGGGAGGGAAGGCAAGAGAAGAGGGGCAGCAGGAAAGGGGAGGAGAGGAGACAAGAGAGATGAGGATGGGAGGATTGGAGGAGGAGGGGGGTAGGCAGAAGAGTGGAGGTTGTGAGTAGAAGTCACATTTAGTCCACATGGACATGATGCGACTTAGACGAATGTCTTCCTCATGATGCGACTTAGACGAATGTCTTCCTCATGATGCGACTTAGACGAATGTCTTCCTCATGATGCGACTTAGACGAATGTCTTCCTCATGATGCGACTTAGACGAATGTCTTCCTCATGATGCGACTTAGACGAATGTCTTCCTCATGATGCGACTTAGACGAATGTCTTCCTCATGATGCGACTTAGACGAATGTCTTCCTCATCGCGCGCTCTCTACTCACATCAAACTTACAGGTTGGCTCCGGTCGGGCTTGAGGGTTTGTGCTCCTACCTCTCAAGCTCAGAGGCTGTTCCGACCTTTCTCGTCATCATCTGGGGAGGGAGACGCCAATCATCGAGACCCAGCAGCATCTACGAAACCAGACTCAGCTGTACCTGGTATGCCGTGAGCCCCGCGAGCCTCTCTGAACGATACCTTGATGTAGAAGTGGCTGCCAAACGCTCCCAGCCGCAGAAGAAGAAAGTGCTGTCGGGGGTGGAGCTTGCAGTCGGAGGGTACAAGGTCAACCGGAGCGTGTGGGGGAGCATATCAGAAGCCAAGGTGTCAGACTTGGCGAGAAGGATTGAGGTGAGGAGTGTCCCGCCGGCCCCCCCCTGACGCTCTTGGAAGAAACTGGGGATCTTGGCGTCGGACATCCAAGAGCAGTTCGTACGAGGTACGTCAGCCTCGTCTGCCCCCTCGTGCCGCGTGACCTCCTGCAAGGTTCAGGGAGAGGCGGGCAAAAGATGAACAAGACTGCGTCCAAGGTGAGGATCACGCACATCCCCACAGGCATACAGGTGAGAAGCGCCTCCCCTCGCCCTGCCGTCGCGGGTTCGTCCAGGGTTCACGTGCTGCTGGCAGGTGGCTTGCCAGACTGAGCGGGAGCAGTCGATCAACAGGTCCTCCTTGTCTGACCTCCTCCTCCCCCCTCTCATGCCCTGCAGATTCCTAGCGATGCGCGAGCTCGTGTCTCGACTAGAGAGCGACGACCAGGTGCTGGGCCTCAAGCTCGCAGGTGCCATGAGGCTGACCTGCCGCTGTAGAAATCCGAAGGAGAGAAGGAAAGAGAGAGGATCCGAAAGTTGAAGGCGAGAGCGAAGAGGAGGTGTTCTTCGAGCCTCTACTTCGAGCCTCCTCTTCAGCCCCTGACAAGTTTCCTCACAGACACAAGAAGCTAGCAGAGCAGAAGAAAGGCTTCCAGGACGTCGAAGCCGACAGCACAAAGGAGGAGGATGCTGGAGTCGTGCAGGAGGAAGAAGACGTGGGCGACATGGAGCACAATGTCTCATTGCCCGATGGACTGGAAGGAGGGGGGTCAAAGAATGATGGTCGGCAGGCTTGAATGAAGTCGCACTTCTACTACCAGACTATTCGACTGATCCAACCCACTCAAGTTTCAATCCGCACTCCCGTCTCCGTGGTTGGGCCCCTAGAATCCCAGGTGGCTGAGTCGCTTGTTCCCCGTGTAGATGGCGCGGGTCAACTCTCCTTCTGAGATCTCGCGCGCAGAAGAGACGGCGTGTAGTCCCATCAGGGCCAGCCGCAGGCGGTAGGGGCAGACCTTCCACTCTGAGGTGCGAGCGGTCAGATGAGCATCAGGACTCGCAGGGCAGCCTTCAGGTACCGGAGTCCTTGTCGGGGGCCGGCAGCGTCTTGGAGAGCTCGTCGATCTGCTTGCTCCACTTGAGAATGCCAGTCTGTGAGCAGATTAGCCGACAAGAGGAGACAGCTTTTCCAAGCTCGCCTGCAGCTGCTGCCTCGACCATGTCGGATGTCCGATCCCTCGCTCCAGGCACAAGTCCAAAAGGTCATGCTTCGAAAGCTCTGCGACGCCCTGCAGCAGAAAGAGAGGTTCATTTCTAGAAGCTCATCGCAGAGCGAGCTCCTCTCATCACCTTCTCTCCCTGCTTCGACAGCTCTTCGTCGGCAGAGATGACATCCGAAATGTGCCCTTTGATCGGGAACTTGAGGACGAAGGCAGGGAGGAAGGAGAAGCCGGCGTTCATCGCTATCGCCGCTCCCTGGCACCCATGACGTCAGCTGTGTGAGGGAGGAGGGAGGGAGGAGGGAGGGAGGAGGGAGGGAGGAGGGAGGGTGTACCTTGATGAGAGCAGGAGGAACATCGCCAAAGTCAGCCCTGTGCTGCTTCTTGTCTCCCAACGCTGTAGCGTTGTAGAACACCCATTTCGCGGTGCTGTCGAAAGCCTTGCGCCATGATCCGGCACCGAGAGCCTTGAGGGCCCCAGACTTGACTGTAAGAGCTTGTTTAGCGCTCTCAGGGTTCTTGTCGTTCTCGCACTCCTTCTCAAGGTCAACAATGCCAGTGAGCAGACCAGCTATCCTCGCCGCCGCTAGCTCTTCATACTTTCTGTCCCTGTGCTTGGGCAGGTCGAAGGTAGAAGGCAGCGCACCAGGCCAGAAGATCAGGTAGTAGGGAAGGATGGAGGGGGAGACAGCATAGATAGCCAGCATACGAATGAGCTTGGCAGTGTCCTTCTTCTCCCGATGGAGCAAGCAGACGTCTGACATGCTGACCTGCAGCCCCTTCTTCCTCTTCTCGTTGATCTCTCGAACTTCGCCCCAGTTGTGCCATATCCCGCTGAACCCCGCGCGAGTTCGTTGCCACATCTCAGAGAAGTATTGGCCGAGCTGCTCTCTCTGCTGGTCCAGGAAAGCGAGGCTCGGCGGAGCTACAGCCGCCAACTGCGAGTTCAGTTTTGCCCTCTCCCTTCCCCGCAATCCCATCCTTTGGGGACAAGCAACGGACGAGGGAGCAGGGATGCAAGAGGAGGGCAGAGGGAGATGAGCGACAAGGAGGAGGGACACGAGGAGGCAGCAGGAGGAGGCAGCGCCTGTCCACCCCACGCTCCTACTCCCCTGCATGCTGCTGGCCATGATCCTTGCTGCGAGGAACACAAAAAAGGAATTTAGTACCCTACCCTTACAAGGTAGCCAATATTTGTCTAGAAAATACCGGTAGTCAATTACTTTTGCGAACTGCTGGGATGGACGTAAAGCACTGCACAGCGGGGGCCAAACCACATGCGCACCTCATCCCCTCGTCCCCATCACTGCCCGGCCCGGCCCGATCCGGCGATGACCCCTGGACCCTCACTGAACTCGATCACCCGATAAAATCCGCTACTAGCTGGCATGGTGTTGCCCTTGAAGATTCCCACGGCCTCCGCAATGCCACCAACATGTGGAGAGGGGACGCTGTAAGGGGTGGATGGTGAGGAGAGGGATAAGACTGCTCATCCTCATCCTCATCCTGAGTATTCTGCAGCTGTCTTGCTTGTTCACTCTTGCTCTCGCTGATCCTGCTTCCTCGTCGTCGCGTTCTTTCAACCTGTCCTTCTTTCTTGCCCCGATTCGCCGACCCTTCCAAGGGTTGCGTGCTCCTTTCCTCGCTTGCTCGCCGCGCAACACAACTCCTTCAGACCAAAACGTCAGTCGGTTTGCTTGGGTGGTACTTGAGCTGTCTCCATGCTTCTTTGTCTGAGTGAGTCGAAGGTTCCCGACCTGAAGCGAAGGTTTGGTTTGTCGAGAGATAAGCCAGTCGCAGGCATGGCACAAGGTGCAAGCGTTGATCCAGCATGGCAGGTTCACTGAAAACTTGATACAATCTGATTTTCGTCGTAACATCCTTTCACTTTAGCTTTCAAGAACAGACTTGCGTCGAACATACGATTCTTACATTTCCATTGTTGTGGCCGCCAGCGATTGATAGCCTACACTGACATTTCTTTGCAGGTCGAGAAGGATGCGCAGAAGATGATACAGTTAACAGACAAAGAAAAGCTCTACATCCCCGAACAGGTTGCCGCTCCCGTCACTCGCCGAGCTTGAGGGACTGAACGAGGAGACTAGGTGGTGCAGTCGAGGATTAAAGCATTCGAGGACGCCAAGAGAGTGAACGCAGCCTTTGTGGAGGTGACACAGAGCTTGCCGGCCAGACCTGACAGTCTGATGCAGAAAGTCTTGAGCTCTCTGCCCGCTGACAAGCCAATGATCAGCACGGATCGGGTCATGGCGGATGAGGGACAGGAGCACAAGAAGCGCCAAGCTCTTGAGCTGACACACTACCCCGGTCAGGCGCACAGCTGCGAGGGCTTCTGCGTGTGCAGGCAGTGACCGTGCTCTTCAAGGGATTCGCTTGGGCTCACAATCGTACAACACCATGGGGTCCGTCCTCCTCCACATCTTCCGAGACTGGAGTGAGGAGTGTACCCACGTGCGCTTGCCCTGCCCTTGCAGTCGCCAGCTCATTCGGCTCCAGGTCGTCCGGGACGTCTATGCTCCTATCGTCGAGCAAGTCAAGGTACGGGCCTCTGATCGCATGCTTCTCCTTCCCGCAGGCGTGTTGATGAGGTCGCGCCCCCAGCTAAGGCTGCCGTGCCAGTCCCGTGCGCCATCGATCTTGATTCCTGGGTCTGGTGAAAGATTCTTTTGTTATGCGGCCGTCTCATTGTCTTGACGTCTCAACTCTCTTCCCTTAGGATTGTCGCGGCTCGCTTTCGAGCTCAAAGGCGCTGGTTGCTGAAAACCGATCACCTGTCCAAGGAGTTGAATTTTCGTTTCAGGGTATGCAGTGGAGTGTAACGAGTTCAGCAAGATCTTCGCGACATTTGCCAATTACTTATTCAACGATTGCGGTACTTGTACTGGCGCCTTCAATCTTCGTTGTGACTGGATCTCTCAGAGACTTCAAGCAATATATGTCCTCTCTCCCACGTCTTCTCCGAGAACTGGAAGCTTGCTGGTGACCTCTGCTGCTGTGGTTGTGTACCGGTGACGATCGGCTTTGACCCGTTCATCGCAGATCAATACATGCAAGTGAACATCCCGACGAAGTTTCCGAGTCAAGCGAGGCATTCTTTCTCTGGCTCTCCTTCTTCCTGCTTCTCAAGCTTGTCGCTCAGCTTCGCTTCTCCCATCCGGATGACTACCGGCGACTTCGTTTCACTCTACAACGCAAAAGACGGACCAGCTCATCGGAAGTTTGAGTAACCAGCATAAGCGTATTGCTATTGCCCCTTGATGCCCATGCAGTTGTGTTGTGACGTGCTTCTTCATCGATACCTGCGATGATCTCATCGATTACATTCAGACCATCGATTCGCTGCTTGTGGTGATTGAGCCAGGAGTGACCAGGAACAACTTTCACGTGAATGTTCCTGCAGGAGGGCGGACTTTGGATCAACCTCGGGCCCCTCAACTACAAGAAGGAGTTGAGGCTGAAGCTCACGGTAACCTTGGCCGCACCTGCTCCATGCGAAACTCAATGATCATGCGCTCGTCTGACCGTCGTTGCCTCAAGTGGGATGAAATGGAGCAAGTTTGGATCCAGCTAGGATATCGCTTCCTCGATGTTCGTAAGGTGCTTCAGCCTCACGTTCAAGTTGATCAGTCACCCGACACTGACCGTCTGTCACTCCTCAGCTACACACCGCTTACCATCTGGCCTCTGGGATCAAGATGTACACTGAGCAGGTGAGTCTGGCAGTCACGCCGCGTTCAGTGAGCCGGTCGAGAAGGCTGCTGACTCCTCATTGGTCCGATTGGATCGAACTGCAGTACGATCCTGTGCTCTCCGTCGCTTTGAAGGAAAGCAAGTGAGCTTGCCTAGGACTCGGATGATGAGTAAACTTCGTACTCGGATTCTTTACTCAACTTGCAGTAAAAGTAAAGTCTTTACTCAAAGTTAACTTAAAATGTCAGTAGTAGTATTATGCTTGTCACGAGCGGCCCCCCCAGGTCTCACTGAGATCTCGAATGACTAAAATGTTTAGTTAAAGTTATCTCGGACCGTCCTCGTTGCCTGGGAGAACGGGCAGCCAAGAGTACCTGCGAGTGCTACAGATTCTTTTTTTTGGTCGGCCTCCAAGGGGAAGAAGGGGCGACGATTGAGTAGGAAAATAACCGGTACTCAGAGAAATTCAAGTCGTCGTTGTTTTCTTCGTTTGACTAGGAACATCGGAATTCCATACGGGCGGAGGTTCTATCTTACCTATGACCATTGAGTCGCAGTAAGGTCGCCTCTTCAAGTCAAACTTTCCTGTTGTCAAGAGGCAATCTTCCAACCATTCCATCAGAATTTCAATTTTCAAAGTAAATTTTGACCAAACGGTCGTAAATCGTTGTATGGCCTTTACGAGCGCCATCAGCAGCCGAGGCCGGCGATCCGATAAAAATAATATTCAAAGCGAAATTATTTCTATGAGAATTTCAATTTTAGTTGTAAAAATTGTAATAAGTACTGCAATCGGAGTCGGGAAGACACAATCCAGTCGGAGGTGGAGGTAGGGTATTCCGGGATGATCCAGGGGTACCTACATTTCAACTACGAAAGGAGGGGTGTAGGGACACTCAATGGAGGAGAGGGAAAGAGGGAGGGGGTAGGGTGGTATCGGTGGAATTGTGAAGCCCATTATCCCAGAGCAAGAGGAAAAGAAGAGGGTAGACGAGCAAGAGCAAGCAAGGGAGTAAGAGTTAGAGTCGAGGAAGAAGAGGAGTGTGTAGGAGAGGATTGAAGCCTGGGACTGGCAGTTGTTTGTGTTGACATCGGACCTGGAGTGAGCGCATTCCATCAGCCCAGGAGATTGTCACTGTGAAAGCATGCAGTTTGCTGAGATCCCGTTCATTTCGAACATCTGGCCCGTCATCAAGAGCGAGGGGGGTTTCCCTCAAGGCTCAACCAAGAATCAGGGAAAGTACTCCATGTCGGACCTGGAGATCACGAGGACCTACGAGGAGACGAAGCAGAGGATTAGGGCGAGGTTTGCGAGCGAGGACCATTTCCACGACAGTTCTGTGCTCTACGAGGTGAAGATGCAGGAAATACTGCGAGGCGAGTGCAAGGAGAACTTCTCTGAGCAGAAGCATGGTTTCATCGAGGAGGACGATTCCTCCGATGCCCTGTCCCAAGAGTCCACTCCCGATGGCAGCTGCACGGTCCTGATGACTTTAGAGACGGCACGGGACAAGGCTCCCGTGGTAGACCTGCAGATCGTCTCTGCAAGTGAAGCTGTGGTGGAGGATGCGGACCTCGAAGACTTCAACGAACCACTCGACGACAGGGAGGGAGAGGTAGTTCCAGACTCTTTGAACGGATCTGCTCTTGTTCATTTCGCGGGAGTGTGTGAGGACGAGGCTGCTCTTGTTCATTTCGCGGGAGTGTGTGAGGACGAGGCGAGTCAGGCTTGCTGCAACCTCTCTCATGAGGAGCTGATGAGGAACATCGACGAAGCTCTCATCAACAACGAGCTTGCCATTGCTGAATGTCAGTTCGAGATCCGGAGAAGCTGTTGTGCCTGAGGAGGCGAGGCCTCTCCCTGAGAACTGAAAGAGGTGAGGAGGTGAAAGTTTGTGCCTGCCCCTTTGCCTGGATGTACTTTGAGATGATACGTTGGAGATTCAAAGAATTTTGTGATACCGCGATGTGCTTGATAAACAGATGCACACAGCATGATTTTTTGCGCATGCTGATTGTTTCATAGATACGATTCATTCCGTTATGTTGCTGATGAATAAAATCTGACAAACTCTGGCTTGCACTCTCTTGCTTCAAGTGCTCTTGTTCGAATTACTCGCGCGGTGCAGTCGGACACTCTCCTTGTTCTTCAACTCTCGCGCTGCGCGTCATCCAAGTCAAGGACAATCTAATCAACCTCTGCGTCTCACATTTCACGATCTCGGATAATCTTTCAAGGATGTCTTCACGTTTCTGCAGCAGCCTGAGCCAGAAGTGACTTCGCCCTCCTCCTTCCCTCTGCCCTCACGGAGTGATGGCGTCCCGCGACACCTTGGCAAGCTCGCAGCGGCGAGTCGCCTGGCGTGGCATGAAAGTTAAGACCAAGGGCGAAGGCAAGTTGTCACTACCGTGATGGTGGCAGTCCGGGGGTTACCGAAGAGGAGCGTCATCTCACCTACTGTAGACAAGCGCTCAGTCACACTGGGATCAGGACCGGAACCCCCGGCTCTCCGCCGCCTGCCTGCATCTGCCGGCCCGAGGCTCGCCACGTCAATGGAGGCCTCTAGGGACAACCTGTCCGACCATGAGTCGCTGCTGCTCGAGGCTCGAAAGCTCACTGACCAGATGGTCACTTTGAGGCTGCCGCTGACGACGACGTACATGCTGTCGTCTGCCTCGGGACTTTCCCCCTGCTCAAAGAGAACCTGCCGCCATCATCAGGGCACGTGAAGCTATACGTGACCGAAGAGTCATAACCTGATCGGATGCCAAACTCACGTAGACACATCTGCTCGCCAATTCCACTCGCTCCTGCTCGTCGAGCAGCTGCCGCGGGACCGTCAGGTCGGGACTGGCAACAGGCGGAGGGAGGGGGGAGAGTCTTCACCGTGAAGAGCTCGGACTTGGCTTTGAGCAAGGCCTCCTCGATCAGGTCTCTCTCCGCCAGCACCTGGATGCTTCACACGGGCTCACAAACAGCAGCAGACCATCGCTGTGCCTGCCTATCGCCTTTGGTCCCGAGCTGAATGCCGAACCGCATGGGACCCTCGATGCCGCCGACTGAACCTGCCTCCTCCCCGTTGATGAAGAACTTCATGACCCCTGGTTCATCCACCAGTCAGATCGAGCAGGCACCTCCGACATTCTGCTGCCTCCGTAGGCCATGACGGGGAGAAGCTCTCCAGCTGCGGACCTCTCTTTCTTCCACTTCCCCTGCACTTTGTACTGGAACCCTTCATACCTGCGAGGTCACACTCAGGCCGGGGCAGGGGGCAGGCTGACAGCAGCGTCTCTTCCTGCAGACGAGGCTGTCTTGCTCCAGCAGCGCGATCTCGTTGTTGGGAGGTCTCGTCAGGGTCGTTGCCTTGGACTTCTGACTGAAGGTTCCAGTCAACCATCGAGAGCACGGAGTTGCCTGTCGGCCTCACTTCATGTAGTACTTCCGTCTCCTCAGCCGGATGTACTGGCACAGATGGTACTCCCCGTACTGCCCGATCGGCACCTCCAACCTTGCCTGTCCCTGCAGCTCCACCACACAGTTTTGCTCCCCTTTGAACACTGTTACGATCCTCCCCGGTCCCAGACTCGCCAGGCTCAGCGGCGGCAGCGGCATCACGTCCATGCCGACCTCTGCCATCGTTCCCACCCCTTCCTCGCACGTCACGAGCTTCCCAAACCTCAGCCCGTGATCCACGTGCTCGGACCAATGCACGGGGAGCGCTGGAGCGAAGGCTTGAGGACAGGTCAGTGAAGGAGATGAGCTCACCTAGCTTGCTTCCCGCCTTGATCTCTCCTCGGTCATTCATGTAGAATGCCTGCAAGGAGGTCACTGGCAGGGGCTCCCATGGAATTCACCCTCCTTACCAACCCGTCTCTCGATTTCTCGTGCCAGCCTTTGCAGCAGAGTCAGTTTGCAGACGCTCGGTTGCACGCACCTGCCTTCCATGCACGTTGCTGCCCATCTGTAGTCGGCATCCTTTGTTTCTTCCTCTCGGGGGATAGGAAGAACCCCTCTCCGCTCCTCTGCGTCGCCTGCGACTTTGATCGCACCGATGGCGAAGCATCCTCTTGCTCTGACTACTCTGCAGGACAGCTCATAGCATCCTCCTCTCAGCACTGCTGGAGCTCATTACGCCACCTGCCTCACTTTCCTCGTCCGCCTCCTCACCTTTGCTGCTAAGCGCTGTCGAGTACGGAGCTTTCATCGCACTCGCTCCTGCGACGAGCGACTGACCGTGCGACTCGATCCGCCACTCGCTCCACCCAGACGTCGCCATGTCCATGGGCTTTGGAGGTCGAGGTCAAGGTGGGAGCTCAGGAGGAAGGAGGCAGCAGGAGCACAGCGGCTCCTTTAGCGCTCCTTGCTCGCCCCTGTGCGCTCATTGGAGTGAGGGCCATCGTGAGATTTGACTAGGTCTGTCAAAAATTATGAGAGGACTCGGAAGCAGCGAGGTGGTGGCGCGAAGGACGTGAAGCATGGCGCGAGGGAGGAGGAGGATGAAGAGACGCAGCTCTCGGAAACGGTCAGCTCATTGTTTAATGGCGCCTGACGTCGTGATCAAACTCAGCTGCTGCCCGCGAGCCATTCAGGCCTTGCGAGGGGAGGTGCGAGAGTTGAAGAAGGAAAAGAGAGAAAGGATAAGGTGACAACGATGAATGATAGAAGGTGGGAAGGGAACGTGCGGAAGCGTCAATCTGATACTGCTAATGGCGAGCCAGGCGCAGATCTCTCCTGGCGCAACCGCCTCACGTCCTTTACCAAGTCGAGGCAGGTGTCGACTTCAGGCTCGAGAGCTCGGATCTGAGGGATCCACTTGACTTCCTCCTGCTGACCCTGGCAGATCTCTTCCGCATCGCTCTCTTGCTCAACATTGACAGGGACCTTCTCTTGGAGCTGGGCAGGCGGAATCCTCTTCTCATCTTGCGTTTCTTCTGCTAGCCGGCATCCGATGGTGTCTACGGTAGCGATGTAGTCGCTCAGCTGGTCTTCCTCCCTCATAGACTGCAAGTAGCTTCCTCTCTTGCTCTTGTTCTTCCGGCACGCCATGTGCAATGTGATGGCCGCGGATCGAGGAGACAGAATCGGAGCTTTGGTGGATTGAAAGGACAACACTCGCGGTGTTGTGGCGACGCTCTTGTCATCGTCGTTATTTCCTGAGTCTTGATAGTTGAGAAGGCTGATCGCCGATTGAAGAGATGTTCTCGAGATGCTCGTCATCCCATTCCTCAACCGAGGGTCATGCAGGTCCCCCTTCCCCATCGAGTATGGCTTCTGCATCGACAGCATCCGAGCTTTCAAGATTTCTGAGTTCTCGTGTCTCGCTTGTGTGATGAGGTATGCCTCGTCGCTCTCGTGGTCCCGTCCACAACAAGCCAAATTAGAATGTTCGTTCCCCATTGAGATTCGGAAAACACGCCTTGTCCCAATGCAAGCAGAGAACAAGTGCAAGTGCTCGCTTCAGGGATCTCCTCAATGTGATTTGAGCTGGTCGATCGAAGCTCCTCCCTGCATACACTTCAAGCCCAAGTACTCACTAAGAACCTCCACCCTAGGGAAGATGTTGAGTCGGGAGCCAAGGATAGACCAATCGCTAGAGAAACACGGGCTGAGTCCAGGAGTTGCAGTCGGAAAAGATATGAGTATCAACGTATGAAGTGGGACGTATCCTTCTTCGAGTCAATTGCAAGACCGCGAGTCTGAGGAAACGAGCTGGCCTCGCCTGCTCACGAGCAAAGAGTAAGCGGCCAGAAGTTGATACAGGCGAGAAAGCAGACAAGGGAAGGGTGCAGGTGGTGAAGAAAGGAAGGTGAGTCAGGTAGAAGACATTATCCAGACGAAGGGCACAAATGCAGAGAGGAATTTATCAGGTGGGGCTCCAGGTGGACGGGGATGGGAATGGAGTAAAGTGAGAGATAGAGACAAAGAGACCGTAACGAGAGATCGAGAGGAGAGGGAAAGGGAGGGAGAGCAGCAGTGGGGGATATACCGTGACAAGGGAAGGTGAAGTAAGAAGAGGAAAGGAGGGAGGGAGGGAGGGAGGGAGGGAGGGAGGGAGAAGGGGAAGGGGGGGGGGGGAGGCGGACCGTGGCGTTGG